>NW_023494798.1:272500-317500 GCF_904425465.1 Colossoma macropomum
GAGAAATAATTAAGAAATGAATGTTGGGTGATTACTTACATTGGGATACGCACAACAGCTGTACCCACTTTCTTGTTTACAGCAGGTTTCACCATCTGTGCAGTTTCCTCCGTCGGGACAGGTTACGTCTCCCGAAACCAGCACTGCCATGAGCAACACCAACACAGCAGCCATCTACAGCAAAACAGGAGAGCCAAAAGTACCTCTGTGGTCAGAAACTAAGCAGCGATGGAGGGGTAGAGGACGAACAACACACACTGTGCATCAACAGACTTTTTGACCCCGCACGTGGCCAGGACCCAGGACTAAGAATAGCTTAGCTAGTTTGCACTGAAGTCCCTGTAGTTACCGAATAATAAACCTTAGTATGTATGAAGCCTGAGATCTTAAGGGCTTAAACTTCACATCAAAAAGAGATGAAAGAAGAAAAACACAGAAAAAATAAACATAAAAAGTAAGTATTACTTTCACAGGAGTAAATTTAGGGGTTAGGGTTTGGAAAAGACACCTCCCAATAGAAAGGACCCTATAAATGATGATTTTGTGTATATTCACCTTATCTTTATTAATGATTTGCGAGATCTCCCCTCTCTGGGTTGAAATAGATCAACATAATCCATGTAATTCCAAGATCTGAATACTAGCCATTAATTATTTATTTATGTATTTATTTAAATTTTTGCTGTGGAATTGTAGCTTGAACTATTTCAGTAGAATTTTCCATGAATTCTAGAGTATGTATAGTCTTAGTACGTATACAGCTCTAAGTCATCAATGCCACTTTAAAAATTAGTTATACTCAAATCAATCATCTTTCTAGTGATATCAAAGTTGGAGCCTTACCTCGCTCTACTCTTGCTGGGTCTGTACAGTCAGCAAATCTAAACTCGGAGCTTGTGTTCTTCAGCCCTTTTATGATGCTGCCACCGGAAGCGTCAGTTCTTATTTGGAAATATTTGGAGTTGAGTAATACTGTTCTTCCAGATGTACCAAAATGCCCCACGTGTTGTTGGATTTCCCAATAAAATAAACATATGATTTTACTGTAGGACCTTGGCACAGTCGGGTTTCACCCACCAGGTGAAGGACGTCACCTGGACAGAAGCAGAGAGCAGGAATTACAGCAGCTAACATTCTAATGTTACTGAATCTTACTGAATACTGTGACCTTTTTTGAGGGACAGTGTGAATTTAGTGATTTTCATAAGTTACAGTGAGAATAACAGACAAACTATTATTATTATTATTATTATTATTATATTATTATTATCATAACAATGCACACACACACATATGTGTGTAAAAGACGTATAACCCCACTTCCAAAAAAGTTGGGACGCTGTGCAACATTTACATAAAAACAGACTGTAATGATGTGTAAATCATTTAAACCCTATATTTCACTGAAAATAGTACAAAGACAACATATCAAATGTTTAATTTGAGAAATTGCATTATCAGGTGAAAAATATATGTCAACTTTGAATTTGATGCCTGAAACATATTCCAAAAAATGTGGGATGGGGGCAACAAAAGACAGGTAAAGTTGTGTAATGCTAAAAAAGTTAATTGGCAACAGGTCAATAACATGATTGAATATGAAAAGAGCATCAAAAAGAGGCTGAGTCTTTCAGAAGTAAAGATGGGGGGGGGTTCACTCACACAAGACTTTGTTTCTCAATGTTAAACAGCAAAGAACTTGAGGATTACATCATCTACAGTACATTATATCATTAAAAGATTCAGAGAATTCTGAGAAATCTCCACCAAAAAAAACAATATTGGCTGGCTATTAACCCCTTACATGGCCAGGGTCTGTCAGTGGGCCCAAAGTTTTATTACACACTTCTATAACCTCAGAATAGCTCAAGTAGTTTGCACTGAAATACCTCTAGTTACTGAATAATAAGGCTAAGAATGTAATAAGCCTGGGATTTTAAAGGGTCAAAAAGAGATACAGTTTTGTAATGGAAATCACTGCATGGGCTAGTGAACACTTCCCAAAACCACTGTCTGTACACACTTTGTACACAGTTTGTTGCATCCACAAATGCAAGTTAAACTGTACCATGCAAATGAGAAACCTTGTGTAAACAGGAATTAGAAACACCGCTGGCTTCTCTGGGCCCGAACTCATTTAAGATGGACAGAAGTTGTAAAAGTGTCCTGTGGTCCAAAGAATAAAAATTTGAAATTCTGTTTGGAAATCATTGGCACTGCATTCTCCGGGCTAAAGAGGATAGGGATGATCTGGATTATTATGTGTACAGTTTAAAAGCCAGCATCTGTGATGGTATAGAGGGCATTAGTGCACATGACATGGGTGACTTGCCAATCTGTGAAGGCACCATCAATGCTGAATGATGTATGCAGGTTTTGGAGCAAAATATAGGATGACTGTTTTTCAGGGAAGGCCTTGCTTATTTCAGCAAGACAATGCCAAACCACATTCAGCACATATTACAGCAGCATGGCTCTGTAGAAAAAGAATTCGAGTGCTAAAGTGGCCTGGCTGCAGTCCAGATCTGGCACCTAATGAAAATTTTTGGTGCATTATGAAACAAAAAATACAACAAAGAAGACCCCAAACTGTTGAGCAGCTGAAATCCAATATCAATCAAGAACGGAAAAATATTTCAAAACTTCAACAATTGGTCTCCCAAATGCTTACAGAGTTTTGTTGGCATCAAATTCAAAAAGGGCATATATTGTTCAAACAACAATAAAATTTCTCAGTTTCAACTTTCATATGCTGTATTTGTACTATTTTCAAATAAACATAGGATTTAAATAATTTACTGTAATGTGACAGAACGAGTCAGATGTGTGTGGATCTGATAAAAAGAGATAAAAGATATAAATGAGGCTTTATTAGCTGATTCATTTTGTAGAGACGTGTTCAAATAACAGGCAAATGTTACATTCAAAAGCAGCAAAATACACAGGTAGAAAAACATAATGCAAATCTAATCAGGCAGACAAAATCCAAACAGGGAGCGGGCAACAAGGCAACAATGCAGAAGATAAGTCAGAACCAGAATCAAACAGCCAAAACATGGGAAATAACACAGTGGCTCTACAAGAGAAGCAGTACTTCGCACTGAGCTAACCTAAAGCCCAGACTTACATACTACCTGAATTAAGCACTTAATGAGAAAAAGGTGAGACAAATCTGTAATCAGGTGGGCTGGTCTGATGTCACAGACACATGTTCACCCAGAGGGTTCTGTGAAATGGAGTCCACCAGAGAGTCAGGGTTGGAGGGATGTGTGACATTTGCACATCATTCCATTCTGTTTTTATTTACATTTTGCACAGCATGCCAACTTATTTGGAAATGGGGTTGCAAATTCAATACTTGAAGAGTCTCCAGATGTGTCCCTGAACACAGCCCATATTAATATTTGCACCCTGTTCCATCCTCCTACTGCTTACAAATACAGACTCTGACCCCTCCAACTGCTGGTACATACAGACACTGACCATGAACCTTTTCAGGTCATATTTTCTTTTTTTCTGGCATAAACATTCCTGATCAGACTGAGCAGGCCAGCAAAGGGTTTATGAGTTCATATTAACTGACAAAACTTAGTCAATCTGCTGTTAAAGATAATTATTATATGTGTATATGTGAATTCACATGTGACGTCATTCAGTTAATGATGATTCACCTATTTTGGGTTCAGACTGCCTTTTTCTGCGTTTCAGAAAAAAATACACACACACGTGCACACGCCTTGCTACAATCTAAAACTCATTTAGGATGAAATAAAATCAAATGTGAACATTGCAAATTGCCATCTCAGTGCTTACCTGCCTCACAAAAGACAATTATATGTTTGTGCTCCTTCCACCCAGGTTTGGTGCTTTGGGAACACCATCTGTGGACTTTTCTGTCTGGCAGCTGGGCAGATCTTGCACCTCCTTCTATTTACTTAGGCTTCGCGTCTCTTCAATACTTGAAGAGTCTCCAGATGTGTCCCTGAACACAGTCCATATTAATATTTGCACCCTGTTCCATCCTCCTACTGCTGGTAAATACAGACTCTGACCCCTCCAAGTACTTGTAAATACAAATACTGACCATGAACCTTTTCAGGTCATATTTTCTTTTTTTCTGGCATAAACATTCCTGATCAGACTGAGCAGGCCAGCAAAGGGCAAATTTGACAAATTTCATAACTGTTAAAATTAACAAAAAAAGGACAGGCTGTATGACCACCAAGGTGACAGGGTTTGTACTATACAGACACTAATAAACTATGTACCACAACGAAGGAGTATTTTATGGTATTTTCTTGGTGTTACAGTGGCAGACAGAAACAGATGGTAACAGACGCTTGCAGATGAGTTAAGATCTTTAATAACAAAAAGATTATCCAAAATCAGTCGAAAAACCACAGCAAAAAATCAAAAACCAGATCCCCTACCTCCACCCCAGAGACCACTGCCTTGAGGAAATGAGGGAGAAATACAGAATTGAGCAGGAAGATTGAGTCTATATGTAACTTAATTTATTCTTTTGATGCACTTGGGCTGCAATTCACGACTACCCTCCCCAAACCTGAGGTCCCGTATAAACAACCAAACCTGGCTCCAATCTGATAGGAGGGGGTCTCTCCATGACGCTTGTCAGCCTGCTCCTTGGCACGCTTGAGAGCTACCTCAGTGTTACAATGTGACATTCAGAAACTTGGAGTGGCATAAGCTTGCCAGCAGGTAGAGCTTTGGGGGTTTTGCTTTGGTCACATATGGAACATGATGTCCAAACCGGTGAACAACCTGTCCTAACATTTCCCACCAATAATGATTTGACACCAATTGTTGAGTTCTGAACTGCCCAGGATGACCTGAGTTAGGGGAAGTCTGCGCCTGTGTGATGAAGCGATCATGGAATTTAGCTATGGCCGCTTTCCTCCCATCTCCTGCAGGAAACTTTTCCTCAAAAGTAGAATAGTTTTGTGTAAAAAGTCTGCATGCCAACCTTCAGGGTTATAGGGTGGTGAATTAGCAGCATTTAAGACCATCTATCATTAAAACGCTGTTAAAATGATCAGCAGAGATTTATTTTACTGCAAAGGGGGATTATTTTAAATTTTTACCTAAAAGGCTCTGCTTGCTCTTTTGTGTATCAACCCTCGCCCTGTTCTGTACATTGATTTTGGATTCTCCCTTATTAAACACATTCTAGTCTGCTCTGCATGCGTCTGGCTATTCCCCAGCCGTCACAGCAAGTTGTGTCACACTAAACTAAAATATTTTGGAAACAATAAATATGGGAACCCATATTACACGTTTCCACCCATTTTCTGTCTGGTTGTACTTGCTGCCAGTCAGAGGGCCATCAAGCAAGCAGTATCAAAGAAGTGAATTACAACTCTCGCAACTTTTATTGCCAAGGTATTTCATCTCAGTTGTTGAGAATCAGGGCATGCTGCACACTTTGGAGTCAAGATACAGCATCTCATCTCAAAGACTGCTTTCTACGACGAGAGCAAAACCAAACTTATGGAATCACTGAAGAAAACGGGTAGGATAGCTGTAACGTGCTATGTGGACATCCATTGCCACAGGATCTTATGTCACTGTAACAGTGGATTTTATCACAGGTGAGTGGCAGCCTGCGTCTCATGTGCTCTAAACAAGAGCAATGAATGAGACCCTTCCAGTTCACTCGGCACATCGCTTCTGTGTGTTTTATTAATAAAAGATATTGGAAGTAAATTCATTATGGATCATTACAAATACTTGTTGGGGCTGGCCAATAGAGAGCCTGAAAGGCATTACAAGGTATTCATAGTGCCCCCTACAGGTGATAATCTGTTTTCCATTTGTCAATTTCTTTAACCCTTCCTAGATTACTAGATGAACTACGAAGATCTAATTTGGTAAAATACTGAGCACCTTCAAGGTTTTCCAGTGCTACTGGGATAAGTGGTATTACGTAGGGGAATTTCTCAGTGATTTCGTTAAGGGCACAGTAATCAATGCATGGTCTTAATCCACCATCTTTCTTTTTAACAAAGAAGAAATCTGACGTGACTGGAGGGGTTGAGGGACGAATGAAGCCCTGGGCCAGTGCCTCATCGATATACTCTCCCATGGCTCTCTCTTCCTCTTGGGTTAAGGGGTATGATGAGGAGGGAGTTTTGTGGTGTTCTTTTTCTTAAAGACAGCCAAATCAGAATATTTGGGGGAAATATGAGTGACTTGAGAGGTTTCTGGGCTTTAAATGAATGTGGACATGACCTTTACTTCAGGGATAGCTAGGCAATGGGACTGGAACTGGGGTTGGAGCTGGAGTTGAGACTGGAACTGGAACAGGAGCTGAAGTTTACATATGTTCGAGGAGAACTTTTGTGCATAGGCCATTTTTGCAAGAGCTGGTCAAGATGGATAGACAAATTTATGAGTTGGTCCAAATTCAAATTGTCATCCTTGCAAGCTAATTCAGTCAATACTTCAGGATGGAGGCCATTATGAAAAGCTACCAAAAGTGCGGGCTCATTCCATCCACTACCTGCAGCCAGAGTGTGAAACTCTAATGCGTAAGCTGCCACCAAGGGATTACCCTGTTTAAGCTTGCGCAAAAGCTCTCCAGTAGCATAGCCCTCATGGGATGGTCAAAGACTGCCTTAAAATCTTTCAAAAATTGCTCATAAGACAGGTTTTGTAGATGAGACCAACCAGCCGTTGCCCACTCTAAAGCTTTGTCAGATAAGCAAGAAATTACAAATGCTCTTTCAGCCTAATCAGTACTAGATAGGGAGCACTGTAGAAGAAAACCTCGACATTTGTCAGGGGATCTGTCAAATTTATTGGCTTTACTTACTGGGAAAACTGAATTAACACTGACTGGGGCAGTCTCCATAGTAAGAGAGACTGGGACAGAGACAGAGGCAGGTGAACAAACAGAGAGGTTATGCAGTTGAGTAGAAATACCCCTTACACTCATTAGGAGCTGAGCAAACTGGGCTTGCTGTTCAGCTTGCTGTTGTGTGTGGTCCCCATCAGACTGAGTAACCCCTGCCAATACCTGCTGGTGATGTCCCAGAAGCTGACCTTGGTTGCTTAAGATCTTCTGAACATCCTCAATGTCCACTGTCTGTATGATGACGAAGTATCCTGTTACGGTGGCAGATGGAACCTGACGCTCTCAGATGAGGCTACAGTTAAGATCTTTAATAACAAAAGGATGATCTAAAATCACAGTTGAAAAACCAGAGCAAAAAGTCAAAAACCAGAGATCACAAAAATCACAAAACGCAGTGCAGTGGCTTGGACTTGAAACACGGCTCATTCAAATGGAGAGCTTGCGACCTTAACCCAAAGAAAAAGGGAACAGGACAAAGACAGGAAAACACAAATACGCAGACCGCCGAATGAGTGCTCTGAGGGGCTCATCTCACGTAAAGTCAAGAAGCTCCTCGGACGTAACAAAGAATCAATGGGATTACTGGGCTGAGATTATAAATCTGGAATTTTGACTAAAACATAGTGTGTACTTTACTGTACTTTACTGTACATGTCTAACTGTAAAAATGCACGTTACCTGAGCACAGAGAACACCACCATCAACAGTCCAATTGTAAGACTGAGGCCTTTTTTTACACTGTGTGAATTTAAAACAGTTAGTGCAGATGATAAACACATATAAGGAGCGAGCACATCATAGTTATACAGCAATGACAGAGAATAAGACCATAAACTCAGTTTTAATATGATTTTATTGAATTTACGTAAGTCAGCGCCTCCTTCAGGCCCGCAGGAACATTCAGTGAGCGCTTCTTGCAGCGAGCCCTTCTTGAGCCGTCACACTCTTAAGCCAGATTCACAGCAGTGCACTGCGTCCTCACAGCACTGACCCTTTAAAAAATGACCACGCCCCTGACTCTGAGCTCCACAACTGGAGTAACTGCCGTAC
Source organism: Colossoma macropomum (assembly GCF_904425465.1). Lineage (NCBI taxonomy): Eukaryota > Metazoa > Chordata > Actinopteri > Characiformes > Serrasalmidae > Colossoma > Colossoma macropomum. Next base: position 280,425 of record NW_023494798.1, read on the forward strand.
TCAGTAGAGGCACTGATGTGATGGTGACGATTCAACTGCATTGCTTTTCTTGAGGCACTAGCAACTTATGTTCTTAACCAGAACTAGGCTGGTCAGCTAGCTAACAGGTTAGACAAGTAATGTATTGTACTGTAATTTAATTAAATCGAACTGTGAAAACTGAGATTAGTTACTTTCAGAAATAATTTTGTAGTTACTGAATAATTTACAGTTACTAAATAATTCATAGCAGGTTCTGTATAATTCACAGTAATATTAATGAATAAGAGTACCTAAATAATGAAGTGTAGTTAATGAATAATCCGTATACATTACTGAATATGCACAGTAGTTAATGAATAATTTCATAGTAATTCCGAGACAATTTGTAATACTAAATTAGTTCATTTATAGTAATTATTAAGTTAGATGCTAAAGAGTTTTTTTTAAAGACTCTTTTTCAGTATTTCCTTCTTTATAAGGGCAGCCATAGCGGGCATCACAGCAAACAATCTCAACGTCCATCTGGGTTTCTAGGGCCTCGTTTACTGGCATCATCAGAGAAGACTCAGCCTCTTTGATCACTTTGGATCTCACTTCCTGAAATTACAGATCACTTTACTGACCAAATACAACCCCATTTCCAAAAAAGTTGAGACACAAATTGCAATGATGTGCAAATCATTTAAACCCTATATTTAATTGAAAATAGTACCAGAACAACATATCAAATGCTGAAACTGAGTTGACATTCCCAGAGTGTCCGGTTGCTGAAATTTTATTGTTTTTTCAAAAAATATATGACCATTTTGAATTTGATGCCAACAACATGTTCCAAAAAATTCAGGACAGGGGCAACAAAAGGCTGGTAAAGTGTAATGCTAAAAAAAACCTGGTGGTTGATTAGCAACAGGTCATTAACATGATTGGGTATAAAAAAGCATCTCAGAGAGTCTTTCAGACGTAAGTATGAGGAGGGGTTCACCACTCTGTGAAAGACTGCACAAGCAAATAGTGCAACAAGTCAAGAATGGGGGTGCATTAGTGCGCATGGCATGGCAATGCTGAATGATATATACATGTTTTGTCAACATATGCTGCCATCCAGATGACGTCTTTTTCAGGGAAGACTTTGCTTATTTCAGCAAGACAATGTCAAACCACATTCTGCATATATTACAATAGAATGGCTCCGTATTAAAAGAGTCTGGGTGCTAAACTTGCCTGCCTGCAGTCCAGACCTGTCACCACCGATAATGTTTGGCACATTATGAAATGAAAAATACGACAAAGGAGACCCTGAACTGTTGAGCAGCTGAAATCCTGTATCAAACAAGAATGGTAAAACATTTCACTTTCAAAACTACAGCAGTCGGTCTTCTCAGTTCCCAAACGCTTACAGAGTGGTGTTAAAAGAAGAGGTGGTGAACCACAGTGGTAAACAGGCCCCTGTCCCAACTTTTTTGGAACGTGTTGTTGGCATCAAATTCAAAATGGGAATATATTTAAAAAAAAAACAATAGAATTTTTCAGTTTCAAAATTTGATATGTTGTTTTTGTAGTATTTTAGTTTAAAATATGGTTTACATGATTTGCATATACTGCATCCTATTTTTATTTACATTCTGCACAGCGTCCCAACTTTTTTGGAAATGGGGTTGTATATTGATGTGTGCAATTTTTTGATACAGGTGCCACATTAAGGGCCAACAAGGGTCAGAGTAAGTACATTTCAGCTGAACATAGCTAGATTTGTTTTGTAAACTCCAAGAAGCTATACGGGAAATCCAATGTTTATTTCATTTTGTTGTCAAATTATCTGCTTAAAATTTTGATCACAATTTTTATCCTTCACAATTTTATAATCTGTAGACATTTGTAACATGCCAACAAGAGTCAGATGCTCGCAGTTTGAAAACACAAAAGAGGCTTTACTTCCAGAATCAAAGCCCAGGTTCTTAGTCAAAAAACTTGCATGGCTCACATCCAAAATACACAATAGATACACAACGACAAACATAACACGATGTGAACAGTCCAAAAGGGGGCAGGCAAAGGATGTAGTCAAAGAACAGGCAAAAAAGGTCAAAAACATAAGCAGAAGAATCCAGCAAACAATCAAAAGGGCAGAGCAAAAGGCTAAGTCGAAGGAACAAAAGCAATGGTCAAAAACAGGATACAGGCAATCGATATAACGCTCTCTTCCTAAAGCCCGGGCTTTTAAACTAAACTATGAAAGTCATATGACCAATAACACAGGTGACACACATCAATACTCTGGAGATCTAGAGCACTCAACGGATGTGTGACAGTACCCACCCCCAAAGAGTCCGAGTGAGCCTTGGTACGAGGTCAACCAGGACGATCACCACGTCTACCACCGGACATCCGAACAGGGGCAGACCCAGAGCTGCCGAGGTGCTGGACAGGTGGGGTCCGCTCACGAGGATCCCGCAGACGATCAGGGACAGAGCTAGGGAGACCCCTAGGACGAGGAGCAGGCTTATCCGGGTGTTGGCTGTGGAAGTCCGCTATGAGACCTGGGTCCAAGATGTCTCTCGCAGGCACCCAACACTGCTCCTCTGGGCCATATCCCTCCCAGTCCACCAGGTCCAGCAACCTATGGACAGTGTAGACTGGGGCCCCATCTATCTCCTCCGGTGGGGGTAGCATGACGTCTGGCGTAGCCTCATCCGAAGGCCCTGCAACAACTGGTTTAAGAAAAGATACATGAAAAGAATGTGAGACTCGAAAGCATGGCGGTAAGTCTAATCTATAACTCACATTATTTTTTCTTTTCACAATTTTGAAAGGCCCAATATATTTGGGCTGGAGTTTTCCACTTCCCCCAGCACTGCGCAAGTCCGAGTTGAAATACGGGAGTTTGACTCCTGTGCTGGTCTGCTTGATCTTTGTTCTTTTACAACACAGTTTCGATGCGCCAATGTGTGTCCTCCCACACCTGTTCACTCCTTTTCATCCAGGTGTCTACCACAGGAACCTGTGTAGATGAGCCGGTCCATGGTGCTTAAGGTGGTTGGTATCCTAAAATATACTGAAATGGGGTCATCCCCATAGCAGAGCTAGTTAAAGTGTTTTGTGCTATTTCTGCCCAGAATAAGAAGTGAGACCAAAAAAGATCCTCAAGAACTTGCCTAATTCCTGGTTCATCCTTTCACACTGTCCATTTGCTTGTGCATGATATCCTGAAGTAAGACATATGGAAACACCAATGTGCTCGAAAAATGCAGCCCAAACCTGTGAAGTGAATTGGGGTCCCCTGTCCGAGACAATGTCCTCAGGTATGCCAAATAATCGGAAAACATGTATGAATAAAGCCTCTGCTGTTTGGAATGCACTGGGAATGGCGAGAAAGGATATAAATCGGACTCCTCTAGAGAAACGGTCTATGACTGTCAAACCTTGCGGTTCAGGTAGGTCAGTTAAGAAGTCCACGGCAATATGGGACCAGGGTCTGGCTGGCACTGGTAAGGGCACTAGTTTACCTGCCGGTAATGTTTTTGGTGCCTTACACTGAGAACAGGTAAAGCATGAATTAACAAAGGTGTGTATGTCTTTGAGCATCGATTCCCACCAATATCTGTGGGATAGGAGCTTATGTGTTCTCATCTCCCCCGGGTGACCAGATATAAGTGAGGAGTGAGCCCACGTGATAAGCTGGGTACGGAATGAATCGGGTACGTAAATTTTCCCTGGGGACACTGACTTCGTCTATCTCACAGCGAATGGAGGATATGGAAACTTCAGGGAGAAAGACATACTCAGAAGTTTCTGAATCTGGTGTGGGAGTGTCATTTTGGTAGATTCAGGATAATGCATCTGCTTTAGTATTTTGGAAGCTGGGTCGATAGGTTATACTGAAGTTAAAACGCGAAAAAAACAGGGACCATCTTGCTTGCTGTGCATTTAGACATTTTGCATTACAAAGGTACTCTAAGTTCTTGTGATCTGTCAAAACAATAAAAGGATGTTTAGCTCCCTCGAGCCAATGTTGCCATTCTTCCAACGCTAATTTGACAGCTAATAATTCTCGATCACCAATACCATAATTTCATTCTACAGGCAATAACTTATGTGAGTAGAACGCTACAGGATGTAATTTCTGAGGGGAACCTGATCACTGTGATAACACTGCCCCTATGCCGGTCTCAGAAGCATCTACCTCAACTATGAAAGGCTCTGAAGGATTGGGGCGTTTGAGAATGGGAGCTGTAGTGAAGGCTTCTTTTAGTCTTTGGAATGCGCTTTCTGCCTGCTCTGTTGTTTCTTGGGACCACCTTTTAGTAGAGACGTGAGAGGGGCCACAATACTACTGAAATTTCTTATAAATCTACAATAGAAGTTAGCAAAGCCTAAGAATCTCTGCAGTTCTTCGACTGAAGAGGGAGTGGGCCATTGGATAACTGCCTCAACTTTCTGATTATCCATTACAATGCCTTGCTCACTAATGACAGCCTAAGAATGACACAGATTGAAGGTGAAATTCACATTTCTCTCCTTTCAAAAACAAGTTGTTTTCTAGTAGACGTTTTAACACAGCTCAAATGTGTTGAACATGGGAATCCTTGTCAGGGGAGTAAATGAGAGTGTCATCTAGATAGGCGATGAGCACTTCGTTTATGAAAGCTTGAAAGTTGAGGGTCTGATAAAACCCTATTCTAGGGCTTCTTGAATATAACCATCCATGGCTTTTTGTTCTTCTTGGGTCAAGGGATATATTCTAGACTTGGGAAAAAATGGGTTTTCTATGAGTTCAATGGCACAATCCTACATTCTATGAGGGGGCAGCTTCATGGCATTTTTCTTGTTAAAGACCTCTTTTAAATATACATATTCGGAAGGGATTTGAACTGTAGTATCTGCATTAGGGCTCTCTACTGAGGTTGACAAGACTGATACTGATACTGATACAAGACTGACATGATTGGATACAAAAGCCTGACCATTTTAAGATAGTGTGCTCAGACCAGGAAATGGAAGGGTTATGTTTATCTAACCAGGGGACAACCAATATCAACTCAAATTCAGAACTAAGAAAGATAAAGTCTCTTTATGAAGAGCGCTGGTCTGTAATGACAAGGATTTCGTCATCATGGATATTGTCCCTATGCCTACTGGTCCTCCATCCAATGCAGCCAACTTCAATGCTGTCTTCAGGGTCTCCACCGGAATTTGAAGCTGCTCCACCAGACCGGCATGAATGAAGTTTCCCTTCGCCCTGGAATCTATCAGGGCTGAAAGGACAACAGAGTGGGGATGACAGTATATAGTGACAGGCAACAGAAAAGACTTTGAAACAAACTTCTTTGTGGGAACACCCACCACATTAGCATATGGAGTATACTCCATGTGCTGTCCAGGAGTCGGCACCTTATTTTTTGCGGTCTGGCTTGGCACTCCCGAAGTTGATGTCCAGCGTTACCACAATACAAGCAGAGATGGTTTCTCATCTGACGCAGTCTCTCCTCTTGTGATAAACGGGATGAGTCACACTGCATGTGTTTGGTTGTCTCGGCTGGTTCTTGGGTGACTCTTACTCTAGTAAGCATTCTTTCCTCTGGCGCTTCGTTCGGCTTTGGGTTTGTTGCAGTGGTGTAAAGGATGATCCAGCCGGATAGCTAGATTGATAAGCTGATTCAGGGTCAGGTCGTCATCTTTACAAGCAAGCTTGTTTAATATATCCGCATTCAACCCTTGACGAAACATCACTAAGAGAGCTGCCTCATTCCACCCACCGCTAGTCGCTAGTGTACGAAACTCAAGCAAATATTCCACTACTGAGCAATTCCCCTGACGTAACTTGGACAGTAATTCCCCACAAACTTGCCTTCATACGGATTGATCGAAAACCATCTTGAATTTGGTAATAAACTGAGCAAATAAGAGGCGCTGAATGTGAGGCCAGCTGGCTGTAGCCCATTCAAGTGCTTTATCTGCTAAATGAGACACTATAAAAGATATCTTGGCTTGGTCAGAGCTGACTGGGGAATTTTCAAAACAGAACACTGGAGTAGGAACCCACAGCATTTGTCAGGATCACCCTCAAATTTATTAGGTTTACTAACTGGAAATACAGCTTGTGAAACCTCGGCTTGAGTGGTTAGCATTAGCCCTACTAACTTCTGGTTCAGCAAGGCTCATACTCTGAAGTTGATAAGTTAACCTCTTAACACTAGCGACTAGTTGAGCCAACTGAGCTTGGTGTTCCGATTGCTGGTGGGCTAGTGACTCTAGTGAGTGGGTTACTCCGGACATGACCTGTTGATGTCGGCCCAGTAGTTGTCCTTGTTCATTCGGAGCTTGTTGAAGAGCTTGAGCCTGTGTCTGTCGCCCATCCGATTCTTAGACATCCACGTCAAAAAATTTGTTAGCAATCTTAAGTTAAGTTAACTTCTCGAAGTAGCAGTGCCAGCAGCTCTCGCATTAAACTTGGTCTACTCTATACGATCCCTGGCACGCAAAGCAGTTATTGTAAATTAAATAATTACTTATAACCAATTTATTGCACTGTGTCTCACTGAGACATGGGTCAAACAGGGTGAATATTTAGCTCTAAACAAATCTACTCCACCAGGTTTCAGTTATTATCACAACCTGTGTATCAGTGGTAGAGGTGATGGTGTAGCTACAATCTTTAATACCAATATAGGCATCACTCAAATTACAGGCCATGAAGCAAACTCCTTTTAAGTCCTGAGTCTTAGAGTTGCCAGCCCCTGTCCTGTATCTAAATCAAATAACCTTATATTATCTATAATCTATATGCCCTTACCCTGAGTTTCTTAAAGAGTCTGCAGAGTTTCTTACAAGTATAGCTCTCTCTGCGGATAAGGGACTTATAGTAGGAGATTTTAACATTCATTTTGAGAATACTCATGACCCTTTAAAATGGCTTTTGAAGCACTTCTTGGTGCTATGGGCTATACTTAAAATGTGATAGGGCCTACACACTACACACTACTAAACCATACCTTAGATTTAGTACTATCTCTGGGAATCAGGATAGGAAACTTAGTAACTGCCTCTCAGAATGAATGCATTTCTGATCAATACTTAATTATGCATGAAGTCGTTTTGGACTATAATGTTTGCGTACCCACCACGACCCAGAAGGACAAGTGGTTTAGATGATGTGTGTGTGTGTTTGCGTACCATCCCACTATCACTACAAGCAAACTGTCACTGCCTCCACTATAGATGCTCTTATAAATAGCTTACCAGACTTATGAAACGTCCCTGCCCCACTGGGCTTTGATGATCTTCAAAGAATACTGATATCCTGCAATCCATGCTTCAATCATCTCTCAATAATGTGGCGCTGATTAAGATGAAAAAAGTTAGAACAAAGAAGCTCGCACCATGGTACAACGACCATACACGTATACTAAAACAAATGGTTCCTAGTTTGGAACATAAATGGCATACATCAAAACTAGACTTGTTTCTGAACTGAATGGAAAAACAGCACCATACAATATATACTATATTGCCAAAAGTATTCACTCACCCATCCAAATCATTGAATTCTGGTGTTCCAATCACTTCCATGGCCACAGGTGTATAAAACCAAGCCCCTAGGCCTGCAGACTGCTTCTACAGACATTAGTGAAAGAATGGGTCTCTCTCAGGAGCTCAGTGAATTTCAGCGTGGTACCGTGATCGGACGCCACATGTGCAACAAGTCCAGTCCAATTTCCTCACTACTAAATATTCTACAGTCAACTGTCAGTGGTATTATAACAAAGTGGAAGCGATTGGGAACGACAGCAACTCAGCCACGAAGTGGTCGGCCACGTAAAATGACAGAGCAGGGTCAGCGGATGCTGAGGTGCATAGTGCGCAGAGATCGCAAATTTTCTGCAGAGTCGATCGCTACAGACCTCCAAACTTCATGTGGCCTTCAGATCAGGTCAAGAACAGCGTAGAGAGCTTCATGGAATAAGTTTCCATGGCCGAGCAGCTGCATCCAAGCCTTACATCACCAAGCGCAATGCAAAGCGTTGAATGAAGTGGTGTAAAGCGCTGCCACTGGACTCTAGAGCAGTGGAGACGTGTTCTCTGGAGTGACCAATCACGCTTCTCCGTCTGGCAATCCATTGGACGAGTCTGGGTTTGGCGGTTGCCAGGAGAACGGTACTTGTCTGTCTGCATTGCGCCAAGTGTAAAGTTTGGTGGAGGGGGATTATGGTGTGGGGTTGTTTTTCAGGAGTTGGGCTCGGCCCCTTAGTTCCAGTGAAAGGAGCTCTTAATGCTTCAGCACCAAGAGATTTTGGACAATTTCATGCTCCCAACTTTGTGGGAACAGTTTGGGGACGGCCCCTTCCTGCTCCAACATGACTGTGCACCAGTGCACAAAGCAGCTCCATAAAGACATGGATGAGCGAGTTTGGTGTGGAAGAACTTGACTGGCCTGCACAGAGTCTTGACCTCAACCCGATAGAACACCTTCGGGATGAATTAGAGCAAGACTGCGAGCCAGGCCTTCTCGTCCAACATCAGTGTCTGACCTCACAAATGTGCTTCTGGAAGAACAGTCAAAAATTCCCATAAATACACTCCTAAACCTTGTGGAAAGCCTTCCCAGAAGAGTTGAAGCTGTTATAGCTGCAAAGCGTGGGCTGAAATCACATTAAACCCTATGGATTAAGAATAGGCTGCCACATATGCGTGTGAAGACAGACAAGCGAATACTTTTGGCATTATAGTGTAAGTGTACCCTAAACGCAGCCAAAGCATCCTATTTTTTTCATCACTAATTGAGAATAACAAAAATAGTGCTAAGATCCTGTTTACCACTATATCTAAACTAACTGGTAACATTAAACAGTTTGAAGATGTTCATCATTCAAACAACATACAGGGGCAATGATTTTATTAGATTCTTCAATGATAAAACAGAAAATATTAGACTACAAACCCAAATTTGCCTATAGGACAAATATCACATGATGGAGGCCTTGCCAGCCCAAAAGCCCGATTGCTATCTTTTAGCCCTATCCAACAAAATGAATGTCACATTAATTAGCTCATCCAAATCAACATGCATTCTTGACCCAGTACCTACAAACCCGCTCAAACAGATTGTCCTCTGTGTTGTTAAACCTCTGCTCTCTACAATAAATTTGTCCCTCAGTCTTGGATATGTACCAAAATCATTAGATCTCACTGTTGTTAAACCCCTAATTAAACCCCTCTCTCCATGAGATGTTTCAGTCTGGCTTTAGACCCTTTCACAGTACTGAAACAGCATTAACTAGAGTAGTAAATGATCTTCTTGTGTCTCTCGATGGTTCTTCTACATCTCAGCACAGTGTTTGACATGATTGACCACAAGATCCTCCTTGATAGGCTGGAAAATCTGGTTGGTATTACAGGACAGGCCTTGTCCTGGTTCCGATCCTATCTGGTTCCGATCCTATCCGTTATCAATTTGTCAGTGTAAACAATAAACACTCTGCTCGTACGCTAGTAAAATATGGTGTACCCCAAAGATCAGTGCTTGGGCCGCTGCTTTTCTCTCTGTACATGCAACCTCTTGGTAATATAATTTGCAGATTCAGCATTAGTTTTCACTGCTATGCGTATGATGCGCAACTTTACATATCTGCTAAATCAAATGAGGCTTTGAATCTAAATAAACTTGAAGAATTTATTTTAAAAAATCAAAGGAGACTTCCGGTATGCCGCTGCAGGAGTTGCTCCGTGACTTTTCTCTTTTTGCTCGGTCACTTGGCACAATTACATTTTTTCTTCACTGCATTTTTATTCCTTGAAGTTGACAGACACTACTGGAACCCTCACAATGCCAAAAGCTAAACGAAATGTAATGGATTCACCAGATACTGAGGAGGCTAGCACTCAAAGCGAGACTAGCATTCCCTGCTCCAGCATTACAGCTAGCGGTGTGCTAACGCCTGCTCTGCTGAAAGAAGTTCTAACAGCGACTATTTGGGAAGAGATTTCCACATCCACACTCACCAAAGAGGAGAAATTCCGCATGCAATATCCAGCTTGGCTGGTTTTCTCCTTTGGCGGTTCCGCACACAAATTCGACTCTGCGATTGAGGCATCTGCGTTTTTCAGCCACTCAGTCCTTCCTACCTTGAAAGCAGTGCCTGATCCCTCTATGTAACTGTATAACCTGTTGACTGTTCACTCAAAGGTACAAGGTTCTTGTCTTAATCTTTTCAGACTCTTGCTCTATTTTATAGAGTAAAATGCAGCTGCAGTAGCTGTACATAGTATGGACGAATTTTTGGACTCAGAAACTTTAGCCTCTACAAGGAACCTGTTTCGACTCTGCAGTTGATTCTTAGTGCCCAAGATCTATTCCAAAGGGAGTCAATTCTTATTTTATTATTATTATTTTATTATTATTTTTTGTAAATGACTCCTGGATATGGGTGGACGCTCACTTATCTTTGAAACAGTATTCTTTTTATATCTAGCAATAGGCCTAAGTGTTGCAAGTTAATATTAGCGTTCGCTATTTGTGTCTGTGTTATCGTTTATTAGGTATATTATTTACATACTATCTCTACTCCGAAATTTGTGTTGATGAACCAAGTGGTTTTTTTTATTTCTTGGTGATACATACTTTTATATATAGTTGTGCATATTACACTGTATAAGCCAAGTGTAATTTTTCCCAGCACGTTTGTGTAGATTCACTTATTCACATACAGTTTGTCACGGTGTTCCCTTTCCATGGTTAAGGAGAGTGATGTTTGAGTTGTTGATGTGTTATGATCTTATCATGGGTGGTGATTTTAATTGCGTCATGGACCCCAATTTGGATAGATCGTCTAACAAACGAAACACTCAGTCTTTTTAGACAAGGACTGGACTCTTTTCTTATTTCACATGGTTACCAAATATCCATAGCATTTTATTTTGGTGTGAAGGCTACTACGGGTTGACTGACTGGGTTCCTGCATGGACAGCAGTGGAGATTGATGCTGCAAGACCTGTCTCTTTGATAGCCGTATTATGTGCTCCCCTGGCATCAAGCTTTAATCGATCTTTTGCTAACCCAATATTAAATACTTCAGTATGTATTTGGCGCCAGTTTCAGCATCATTTTGGTCTTCAATCTCCATCTATAAACATGCCAGTTACAGTCAATCCCTTATTTCCACCTTCAATGATAGATTCCGCTTTTCTTAGCTGGCACAGAGCTGGTATTAAGAAGATCAAAGATATGTATGCTGATAACACATTCTGTACTTTCTCACAGCTTGGTAATTGATTCCCTCTTCTTAAATCTCATTTTTTTAGGTCCTTGCAAATTTGGAATTACATTAGAAATGTTTTTATAGACTTCCTTAACGCTCCCTCAAAATCACCCTTTGATGATATTCTGGAAATAGATGCTAATGCCAGAAGCATTATTTCTAAATTATATCACCTTATATTATCTTTAGCCCCTATCCCTGGTACTGTTATTAAACAACAGTGGGAAAAAGAACTACAGTTCACTTTTGAGGAAGATGATTGGGACAAGATAATTTGCCGTATCCATAGCTCTTCAATCTGTGCTAAACATAGTCTTATTCAGTTGAAGTTGGTCCATCAAACTTACTGGACAAAGGTTAAACTCACTAAACTTAACCCAGATCTTGATGATCTTTGTGATCCATGTTCCCAAGCTCCAGCTACCTTGTCTCATATGTTTTGGTTTTGCCCTCCTTTAAATCCTTTTGGCAGTCTGTGTTTGGTTGCTTCTCCTTTATTCTCATTCAAAAATTGAACCTTGTCCCCTAGCCACTCTGTTTGGTCTATTGCCCAAAGATTTTACTATGTCAGCTGTATATTCTGATGTCCTTGCTTTTTGCACCCTTTTAGCCAGACTATATCGTCACTGTCCAAAGAAAACTCGTATCTCCATTTTTGGCTATTTTTATTTTTCTACATAATTGCAACAAATGTCCTTGAATGGCCCAATAGAAATGCTCTTTACCTTCAGTTACATTAAAGGTTAATATGTATTTTTTTTTAAATGTTATCATTGCAGTCACACTTTGGGTATCTTTTATTTTTGTTATCATTCTCCCCTCTGTGTGCAAAATACCAGTGAAACAACAAGGGTTTTTCCACATTTTACAACAAACATGAACACAATATTACACTGTCAAAAAAGATGACTCTTCAAGGGTTCTTTAGTAAAGATATAGGTTCTGCTTAGAATTGTTTGCATTTAATTTTCAATAAAGTCCATGTATTTACAGAGTTATAAGCCTTAGTATGTAATTACCCTAAGATTCTAAGGGGTTAATGTGATAAAAGTGATGAAAACAGGATTTATACAAGTGAATGTGAAGCAAAGATGTGAGTGAAATCAAGTCAAGTCAAGTCGAGGCTTTATTGTCATTTCAGCTATATACAAGTACACAGTGAAACGAAACAACATTCCTCCAGGACCAAGGTGCAACACAGGCACACAAGTGCAAAACAATACAATATACACAGTGCAGGCAATACAGTACAATAAATGCGCATGAAAAACTTACAATAAATATAAAAGAGAACACAGGCAGTACATGGTACTGAGAGTATGTGGAGTTGTGCAAATGAGAATGTAACATACTATGACATATTAGCAGATTTTTGATGGCAGAGGTTGATACAGTATTCTTGCAGCTAACATTGCTAAAGTAATGTAAACTGTGCAAAAATGCAAGTCATATATTGTTGAGGAAATAAAATGCAAGTAATCAGATCTCCAAGTTATATCAAATGAAGTATTTCAGTGAAATGCAGTAATTATTTTTAAATACAGTGTTGCAGACATAATTTGGAACTGCAAGAAGTGGGGAGTGAGTTAGTGTCATATTGTTATGTATATGTGTGTGTGGGTTCATGTGGGTGTCTTTCAATTCAGTCCGTGGGAGTTGAGGAATCTGATGGCTTGTGGAAAGAACCTGTCTGGCTGTGAGGGCCCGAATGCTGCGGTACCTTCTTCCAGATGGCAGAAAAGAGAACAGTTTGTGTGAGGGGTGTGTGGGGTCAGTCACAATGGTAGTGGCTTTTCGGATGCAGCATGTGGTGTAAATGCCCATGATGGATGGAGGAGAGACCCCAATGATCCTTTCAGTTGTCCTCACTATTCGCTGGAGGGTCTTACGGTTGGAGGTGGTGCAATTCCCAAACCATGGTGGGTGAGAGATGAGCTTTCTTTAACTTCCGCAGGAAATAGGGACGCTGCTGGGCTTTCTTGGTTATGAAGCTGGTGTTCAGGGTCCAGGTGAGGTTCTCCACTAGGTGAACACCAAGGAACTTCGTGCTCACAACAATCTCCACAGGGGAGTTATTGATGGTAAGTGGAGAGTGGTCACTCTGTGCTCTCCTGAAGTCAACAAACATCTCCTTTGTTTTGACCACGTTCAGATATAGGTTGTTGACTTTGCACCAGTCTGTCAGTCGCCCGCACTTCTTCTCTGTATGCTGACTCATCATTCTTGCTGATGAGACCAACTACAGTAGTGTCATCAGAGTGCTAGTTGTTTGATATAATAAGGTTTGAGTGCTAGTCGTTTGATATGATGAAGTTTTGAGTAAAACAGTGTTAATTTGTTAAAATACGAGCTATTCATCACCAAAGTTGCCTTTAATGAGGATGGATGTAGCATAACAAATTATCATACAGTCTTCCGCTGTTTAGCATTTGACAGTTGTTGTTGGACTGATGCTGTAATATATATTTGGTGATGATTTAAAAAAAAAAAGTATGTTGTTTATTTTCTGGTTATAAGTTAGCACTCCACTTTAGTGCAGATTTAATTTTGAAAAGTTACTCAACTCTGCTTTAAGAACCCAGCTTAGGCCAGCATGCATTCCATCGTGGTCTAAGTTGATCTAAATAATTCTGTTTTATATATATATATAAAACATTAAATGTGGCCTGTGCAAAAGCTATGACATATTAATTTTGTTTGTTCAAAACCATCTAATAATTAGAAATTGTACATGATGAGCAGTAAATCACCATATTTAAGTGTGTTCTGTGTAGAGGATGTGGTAACTTTCCACTTAGAAAATCAATATAATGTCAATTTGCATATAATTGTACAATAAAGTCATTTTTTGTTTTTTTACAGTGCAAGCCACGTTGAGATGAGTAAAATGTTCGTACAAATTTTATTCAACTTTTATTGAAGCATGTTACGGCATTAAATTGTTTGCGATTGGATTTGTACTTTTAAATTAAACAAAGTTTGTCATTTCTGTTCATTGTGAGAAATTCAATTTGTATATATATTTTTTTAAATATCCTCTGTGGCAGAGTGAAGCTAGACCAAATATATGTCCTTACGATCACTGCAATATAAGACTTCCAAACTTTCACCTAATTTTCAGGCTGTACTATTATTTGTTATTTGCTATTATTAAGATTTTATCAAAACACAGTGTATGAAATGTGTTTTTCCCTTCAGATTTAGATTTACTGAATTTCAGCACCTTCAGTATTCAGTATAGATTCAATTCAACCAGCAGTTTTAGCACACCATCTCTCTCATCATCACGCCATTTTTTTTTTTAAAACTTTTTGTTTTATTCAGTTGTATGCAAAAGTTTGAACACTGCTGGCCAACCTGCATGCATTGTTAATTTTCTAAGTGAAAATAAGTTAACACATCCTCTACAGAGAACACACTTTACAGCACACTTTCTTTGTATTTGAGTTTAGATTATGAAACATAAAACAACAAATATATCTATATATCTGTAGATGTTTAATTGACGTCACTGAACCTGTAACAGGTTTAATACAGACCATCAACATCCATACCTGTACCTATACCTGTAGTTTCACCGGATTAGGGCTTTGGTTAAGGTTAGGATTAAGATTAGGACCAGGGTAAGGGTTAGGATTAAGATTTGGTTTGAGGTTATGGTTAGGATTAGGGCCAGAGTGAGGGTTAGGATTAGGGCCAGAGTGAGGGTTAGGATTAGGTTTTGGTTTGAGGTTAAGGTTAGGGTTAGGATTAGAGCCGGGATTAAGTCAAGTCAAGTCAAATCAACCAGGTTTATTTATATAGCACTTTTTACAACAGGTGCTGTCACAAAGCAGCTTTACAGAAAAATCCGGGTCTGAGCACCCATGAGCGTCGCCAATGACGATAGTGGCACGGAAAAACTCTCTAAGAGCAAGAGGAAGAAACCTTGAGAGGAACCAAGGCTCAACAGGGGAACCCATCCTCCTCTGGTCGGATAGCAAACAGCACTAGTATAAAATATTAAAATACAAACGGGGAAAAACAATGGTTAATTATACACTTTGAGTTTATGCAGCAGCAGCAGCATCATCAAGAGGTTCAGTTCATGCAGGTGAGGTTTGCACATAGTTGTACAGCACACAGGATGGGCAGCTGTTCAACTCGACAAAGAAAAAGAAAACACACAGAGAGTTAGTTCTGTAAAGAGTGACTAATCACAGATTACAGTATTAACAGAGTGCAGCACAGACTCCAGCAGGTCTAGCTATAACAGCCTAACTAAAAGGGAGAAACCAGAAAGGTAACAGAGACATAAGGGCTCCCTGAGATGTCAGTGGCCTTCCGCTCCACTGTCAGCAAACCTGAGTGAACGCATGAGAGCAGCGGGACGACAGCACCAACACTCCCAGTTTACCATAATACTCTATATCCATGAGTCCCCAGATCTGCACCTTTTATCTAACAGGAAAAACTAATTACCAAAGGCTTGACTAAACAAGAAAGTTTTTAGCCTAGACTTAAAGACTGAGGCTGTGTCTGAGTCTCAAACACTGACTGGAAGATTATTCCAAAGCTGGGGGGCTTTGTATGAGAAGGCTCTACACCCATATGTAGCTTTATTAATTCTAGGTACTAATATTAAGCCAGCACCTTGTGATCTAAGTAGGCGTGATGGTTAATAATAAGAGAGAACTTCACTCAGGTACTGAGGGGCGAGTCTGTTTAGAGCTTTATGTGTCAGTAAAAGAATTTTGTAGTCAATGCGAAATTTAACTGGTGTAGGTTTGATGGAACTGGGCTGATATGGTCAAACTTTCTGGTTCTTGTGAGAACTCTGGCTGCAGCGTTCTGGACTAGCTGAAGCTTGTTAAGACTTTTGCTGGACATCCAGCCAGCAGGGCATTACAGTAATCTGGCCTTGAGGTAATACATGCATGAACTAGCTTTTCTGCATCCTGTAGAGAGAATGCATTTCTTAATTTAGCAATATTGTGGAGATGCAGGAAGGCTATTCTAGTAATATTCATTATATGTGCATCGAAGGACAGATCGGGATCTATCGTGACACCAAGATTTTTTACAGATGTACCTGACGCAACTGAGAAACTATTAGGTTTAAGTGTTAAATTAGACAGTTTGTTTCTAGGAGCTTTTGAGTTAAGTAGGAGAAAGTTACTCAACATCCAGTCTTTTATGTCTTTTATACAGTGCTCAACCTTGCTAAGTTGAATTTTATCATCTGGTTTGCTTAGTTTGTATAACTGTGTGTCATCGGCGTAGCAGTGGAAATTGATGCTATGTTTACTGATAATGATACACAGTGGTAGCATATATAATGTGAATAATATAGATCCTAAAACAGAGCCTCGTGGAACACCATATTTTACTTTTGCAAGAACAGATGATTCACCGTTTACATTTACAAGTGATCAGTCAGGTATGATCTGAATCAGGAAAAAACTATTCCTGTTACCCCTACAAGGTTTTCTAGCAAAATTACATTTTCTTGGTCAGAGAATAATAAAAGACCATTTACAATTTTCACTAGTGCTGTCTCTGAACTATGATGTGGCCTAAAACCAGACTGAAATTTTTCATGTATATGATTCCTATGCAAATAGGAACTTTATTGTTTTGCCACAACTTTTTCCAAGATATTTGATATAGATCTTCCAAGATTTTTCCAAGATTTTTGGCAGATTAACAATGTCTGTGGTTGGCAAAGTCTTGGAGGACTTTACACAGTTTTTCATTGGGGCCATGTTTGACCCACTTTTTACCGCTATTTCCCTCCGAAACAGCCACTTAGGCAAATTTTTGTGACTTTTTGACCTGTCTTGGCCTCAGGGAGGTCAGGGGGTCCTGGGGCAGGCTAGAGGCCTAGCAAAATCTTGCCGCCTTTAAATCCTTATTTCTCCATTATGAAACCTCCTCTCCTCATGGGTCTGGTATCATTCAAAAGGGCCAGGCCTTTCTAATGACATCTGCCTTGATCATCTAGCTTCCGGGGAACTGGAGTTATAAGCTCCAGAACCTGGGGAACCGGATGTTCCAAAATTCCTGGGTTAATAACTTCTGGACACAGCTGGATCAAACATCCCAGCTGGATCAAATGTAAATCCAATACCACCCTTCCCTGGACAGAACGAATTCATTTTGAACCACGGTGATGGCTTCAATGGAACCAGAGATCCAAAGAATAGGCTCTGAATAAAGTGGAGAAACGTCACACACTAACAAACTGTATACCGCTGGAAAGGTCTCTTTGGTGTGCTTCCTACAAGATGCTCATTGTCCACCTAGTACCAGTACCAAGATATGGACCAAAGTTCCCGGAGCCAAGAACCAAACATTTGCGCCGGTGCTACTCCCCCGTCCTTGATTCAATCCGAACCAAACCTTTTAACCTTGTAGAGCTTGTCCTCCCCTTTCCAATGAGACCAGCCATGCCATCATGAACCAACTGACCTTGTAGCCCAAGGAGAACCAGAGATATGGACTTCCAAAGTTTAATAATTCCAGGCTGCCCCATGGTCACTCCCATCAGAACCAAACACTGTCAGCTGGAGCAGCTGACCCCCTCTACTAATCCACTCATTTCCATTTTGACAGTTCGCTCCCTTTTGAAGTTCCAAAGCCACAGAAGTTATCACTTGTGGCCACTGGAAGACCAATTTTATTTATGACCACCGAGAGACCAGAATAAATTAGAAAATTTTTCAGATTTTGCTCTGACCACTGGGACTACTGGGAACCATAGTGCCATCTGGTCAGCCTGGCAGCATGGGTCATATACGCTGGAGCTGCCACTTAGGCGAATTCTTACCAGCCACTAGAAGCCCCATGGGTTCTCCAAAATGGGGGCTTTTGTTTGCCCACTCTGGCCACAATGCGGAGCCCCACATTGAAGTGGACAAAAGATTGCATCGAGGGATGACTTTCAATGGATCTCAGCCAAGGAGCTGCTCTGCAACTTACGACACCCTGGCCCAGAATCAGGTCATGGTATGGATCCCTGGCTATGCCAGACCAACTGCAGATCTGCTTTGTTGCATTATTGTTACTTTCAGATGGGATTCTGACTTAGAAATTCCACACTAATCCCACAGATTCTGCTTTGCACCACCTGCTCCTCAGCCAAGTACATGCACCAAATGCTTGGCCACCATAAGCCAGTTATCCCTGTGGTAACTTTTCTGACACCTCCTGCTTAAAACCCAAAAAGCCAGAAGGATTGTGAGGCCCCACTTTCACGGTCTGTATTTATACTTAAAATCATGTGCGAAAAAATGTGTGTCACTAATTAAGTAATAATAATTAAATAAATAATAATTAAAAACTCTTTCGCGGTTATACGGCTGCTACCGTTTGCCCAAAATCGTCCACAGTGGCATAGGTACACGCTCATGTCCACCCTTGGACTGTTAGTGAGTTGATCCCTTGGGACGCCCCTCAGTTATCCACTCCACTTGTCATCAAGTGATCCAAAGGCCACTTCTCAGTAGAAAGCGTACACCATGCAATGGCAATCCTACCAGCCCTTCCTTGTTATTTTATCTCAAGGGAAAAAATTTAAAAAGCAAGGATGGTCTGCAATGGCTGGCAGATGAATCATGACAAGATCCCCTGGCAGCCAGTTGTGGGGTACTTTGAGTACCCTGACCCGTACCTGTGCCAGCTCACCGGGAGGGCCCTCGGTGGCCCATTGGGCTGCACCAGCTTTCTGAAACCCCTCAGGACATCAATAGAGTACAAGAGGGCTCATCGGCTGAACAGCTCACAGAAAGTCTTGATCCTTGCTGGAGGAATGCCAAGAAGTGACAGGATGAGGTTATTACATGGAGGTCACTTCCCTCTGGCACCCACAGGAAACCCAAATACCTGCACCTCTTCTGCTCCAACCAACATGGCTATCTGAGACTCATAAGGAGCATAATGTGTGACCTTTTCCTCTGCCGCCATCTCAAGAGACCATACAGAGTACTTGAACCACACAGTGATGTTGAGGACCAAGGCAGTGGTGCCTTTGGATAACACCATGTCAGGCAGTCTCAGTTCGCCCAAAGGTTCACTGATCCTGGGTTCCCTGAGTACCCTCCAGCCCCACCTCTCAGCCTCCTCTGCCACAAGGGCACACAACTTGTTGTGTCACTTAATCCTGCTTCCCTGAACCTCCGGACACTGCCCAAGTATGTGTGAGCAAGATTCGAGGTGTGTGCCACATCTTTGGCTCTCCACCCACACCTTAGACCTAGTGATAAGGCCTCGCGACTCGGGTACACATGCAAAGCAGCTATGTAGTGACGTTTTAACCCTACCCTCACTGGGTTTCTCATCCAGCCATTGCTAACCTTGTTGTTAGTGAAAACCTCAACTGCCCTGTACCGGAAGACTGAACCATGCAAAATTCTCCTCCCGCCATGAATCACTTGGGATTGGCCCCTTCCAGTGTGACGTCCTCCCTGTCAGGACTGTCAACCTGGGGGATTTCAACCGCTGTCAACCGCTCTCAGCCAAAGTCTTTTGAGCTCAGATCTGCCACTCATCTCTGTCACTACTGTATGTACCATACCATCATCGCAGCCCAGCAACCGGTATAGGCGATAGGCTTGGATGGGTGGGACAAGAGCTTCAAGCTTCTGGGTACCTAGGCCGCCATCCCTGGCCCTCAAATACAGGACCCCCACAGGTTGACGGTGGCAGATGCAGCCACTCCTTCACCACTTTCCTGATTGTACCATCCAGCGTATTGCAAAGTCGTTAACCAACCAAACTTTCGGATATGGTTTGAGAGGTGCCCCTCCGATCTTGGTCACCCTGTCCTGTAGCTGGGAGTGCATACCTGGTTTGGTGATCCCAACCCAAGGATTCACTTTAACACCCAAATATTTCTCCATCTCATGAGGTGGAATAGAGCACAGGAGCACAGTCATTGACTGGGTAACCCTACTACCCCCTATCATATAACCACTTCCAAGGGTTTCAAGGGCTTGGATAAGGGGATCCATATTTATATTGAAGAAGATTGGTGACATCAGATCACCTAGCTTCACTCCATCTTTCATATCAATGGGAGGTGACTACGCTCCATTGAAGATGATTCTGGTCATGCAGTCCCACTCACTCAGCATCTGCCTTGTGATCCTGTCCGGTCCGGGGGCTGTGTCACGCTTGATGAGGCCAATATGACTGCATAAGTTTTCTGCTGTAATGGGCTCAGCAAAGCATTCATTCTCCGCTCCCCCAGCTGATTCGAAATGGCCATGTCCTTTAAAGTTACCGTTCCTCTCCCAGCTGTCCCTGAACACAGTGTGTACAGTTGACAGTGCTATGGGACATTGTGTGCTGTCCACCCCATCAAGAACCATGCCCATATGGTTTCTACTGTAATGGGTTCAGCAAAGCATTCATTCTCCACTCCCCCAGCTTATACGAAATGGCCGAGTCCTTTAAAGTTACCGTTCCTCTCCCAACTGTCCCTGAACACAGTGTGTACAGTTGACAGTGGTATGGGACACTAGGTGCTCTCCACCGCGTTAAGAAAGCAAGCCAGCAAGCTTTGCAGGGTCCCTGAAGCACATCACCTGACGCCTCCAATAGGATGCCCGCTTAGTTGTGCTGTGCCACTCCGAGGAGTTTCTGAACACATGGCCAGCCCTTTCTGATCCAACTCTGGGTTCACAAGGATCCTGACCACCTGCCTTGACCACACCCAGCTTCTCCCTCCAGCTGTTCTGATATCACCTTCTCTTTCAATTTTCAGGTGATACCCGCAACTGGGGCTGGCATTGGCATTTTCCTGACAGCTTTGACCTCGTCAACCTGCATGGGATTTATGGGGGTTCTCACACACCTTCTGCTCCCTCAACTGTTCGTTGGTTTTGCCAGGGAAATGTTTGGCAATAGCCGCATTGATGTACCCTTGCCAGCATACACCAATTCAAGCCTCTTCAGCTCTTCAATATCCTCAGCACTCCATAACGCAGTGGCTCCACCTTTTACCCTCTTGCTGTGTACCTCCCCTATCTGTTTCATATTTCGCTCAGTTGGGTGGATGTGCCGTTTGTGCTGGCTTAGGCTGCTTTTGGTTGCAAAAGAAGCTTCACAACTTCCACACCTGTGGGCCAGTTGAGGCACTTCTTCTCGCACTGTCACCCCCCAGCACTTGGGCACATGGCAACTAATGGAGTGGCTATTCTCACTGGTTCAACCACACTTGCGACATCTGTATATCAACTGTATATCATAGTCTTGTGCTGGGTAGCATAGTGCCATGCCACCTGACTGATTTTTCCCAGCTGCATGCCACAAACATTGCAAACTATATCCTGGTCAGGGATTTGCACAACAATGCCACCCTGCTCAGTGACCACACTCTGTGGCTCCATGGCAGGTGCGTCCTCAGTCATGGCAGGACCGAGCGATGTGGAGCTACTTGGCTCGGCCACTGTTTCTGCCTGAACTGATTCCATTCCAGAGCTGTTGAGACTGCCAATGTCAGGTATCTCATCAAGTTTTACTTCGCCACTCTTTACCCCAAAATTAGAGTTGATGAAAGTCATTGTCTCAATCAGCAGGAGTGCATCCTCCTCCAGACTGACCAGTACTGACCCTACATCAGTACCTCTGGGCAGGGGGAGGTTTTAGTGGGAGAGGTTTGCGTTTCGATGCTTACCAGGTTCAACCTCCACCTAGGGTGTGGAGGCAAGCTCCAAGTGGGGCTAGCTGTTATAGATGGACATGGTCCACCCCCAGACCCACCCATGGGATCTTGCAGTAATGGTGGGAGCTCAGTCCCCAGCTCCACCATTGGGCCTCACCATAATGGTGCAAACCCAACCCTTAAGCCGCACCATGGTACCATGTTATCCGGGCGACGTACCCTCTGGCATGGGAACCCGTAGTAAACATATTCACCCCCAAACTCTCACCATTTACCCGTGCTTCTTTGAATTTCTTCGCTTTGACTTTCAGAGTAATGGGCAGAAATCACATCATGTCAACACCCACTGAGAGCCTTCACGATACTTTGTTTTAATTAAACAGTTGGATTCCCCTGGCCCGCACCAATTCTTAGTTGATAATTTGGTGCCGGCCGAGGCACTGCACCAGGGGGAGGTCCCCCACCCACATGAACGGATGGACGGAGGGTCCCCACACAGACCGTAGCCAAGGAGATCCACGAGAAGGGCCCAAAGCACGTCCAGAGTGGTAGCTTCAGCCCAGCACTCGCACAACCCACCTTCCAGCAAGTCTCATAGAGGCGCAGCCTACCAAACAGATCACCCGCCTCCCCTCCCTTCCAGAGAAGGTGGGGAAGGTGGAACGGGAGAGGCGACGGGGGTTTCAACCGAGAGAGGGAAACATATGCCGCATGCATAGCTTGCCAGCAGGGAGGCAAAATAACTGCACTAAACAGAACAGCTGCACCCCCAGCCTCAATGCAGGCCCAGTCCCACTTCACACCATGGCCTGACTGACCCAGCCCTTAGAGCCAGTCCTTATCCCGAAGTTGCGGATCTGACTTGCCGACTTCCCTTACCTACATTGTTCCAATATGCCAGAGACTGTTCACCTTGGAGACATGCTGTGGATATGGGTATGGCTGGCGCAAGTATTTAGCATGAGGGAGTTTCATTCATTTTCAGACTTAACCAGACAACTCACTCCACTAACGAAGAATGGCCATGTACCACCTCCCACAGAATTGAGAATGAGCTATCAATCTGTCAATCCTTTCTGTGTCTAGGCCAGGTGAGGTTTCCCGTGTTGAGTCAAATTAAGCTGCAGGCTCCACTCCAGGTGGTGCCCTTCTGGCAAGTTTCAGCTTTGCAACCATACTCTCCCTGAAACCCAAAGACTCATGGTTTCCCGCAACACTGCCCAGCGGGTCTTTGGTGTAACGCTGCCGCATCGTGGGTCAGCATAGTTTATGGTCAGAACTACAATGGTATCTAATTGTCTTTGAACCTCCAACTTTCGTTGTTGATTAATGAAAACATTCTTGGCAAATACTTTTGCTTTTGTCCATCTTGCGCCTGTCCAAATGCCACTGTCCATCCCTTTTAATCATGGCCCTCGTTTCGAGAAATGCATGAAATTAGAACTGGCATCCTATTCCATTATTCAGGCATTTGTCGGCCTGCTTTGAGCACTCTAATTTATTCAAAGAAGACACTCCTTCTTCTGCATCACTCTCAGATAGGTTTGGGTGGGCTTTGTCATTGTTGAAAACCCCCTGGATGCTGGCTCGCAAAGTCGGGCAGAACACACACATCCATAGAGGCCATATCCAGCACCAGATGGTGGCCTAACCCCTGGTGGGCTCAGTATGCCATTCGATCAGAGGGACAGAGAGCACCGAGCTCTCCCTCATAGAGAACCAAGCCCCCAACTCAGGGGATGTGAGACTTGGCCCTATTCAAAATCTTTTGGGAAGAAAGAAAGCATGGAGCTCTCCCTCATAAACAATCATGGAGCTCTTCCCTACATCATATAGAACCAAGCCACACCGTGGGGGAGTGAAACTTGGCCTCTTAGCTCACCATCTTTCATGTAGAAAAGAGCATGAAGCTCTTATTATGGAAGAACCAAGCCCCACTGGAGGAGACATTTGGATGGCACGCCCACCATAGTTCGAATAATTTTGAATTTGACCAAAAACGGTGTACCTTGGCCAGCCCCGTGGGTTGAAAGTAGGCCACAGAAGTGCCACTATGCTGTATTTTTAGACTTAGTCTTTCACAGAAGGCGTTTTCACTGGGAGACCAGAAAAAACTTTTCAAGCCATTTTATTTAACACCATTTGGGTCTGAAACAGCCACGTAGGTGAATTTTGGGGACTAACTTTTTCAAGCCCACTTTTACAGACATTTTGCCTTGAAACAGACACCTGGGTGAATTTTTAAGGACTTTGTAAATCCACATGTCTCTCCCCATCTAAGGGGGTTTTCCTAAGTGCTGTGGCCCACAGAGTGCCATCTTGTCAGCCTGGCACAGGGGGTCATGCACACTGGAGGTGTCACCTAGGAAAATTATTGGGACTTTTCACATCTTTTCTCATTCAGGGGGGCTTTCCTAAGCCCTGTGGCCAATCAGAGTGCCATTTTTGGAGCCTCAGATCTTGGCCGTAATTTCATTTTAAGGTCCCAAACTCTCTGCTAGATCAGCTCTTGACCTTTCCAGCAAGCACAGACACATCTTTCTAGCTACTTCTGTTCCAGAAACATAAACAGGGGAAGGTGACACCTAGGGGACTTTGAAAGCTTACTGGGGCCCTCAGGAAAATAGCATCACCACCAAACTTCACAGGCCTAAACCGGAAGATCCAGAACTTTATCCAGCAGAAAACCCAGAGTCAGTACTCGCCACCGGTCCCGAGATATGACCACCTTCTGGCCTAATTTCCATGCTGAATAGCTCAGCCGATTAGGGTGAGGGTTGGAATTAGGTTTTGTGTTGATGTTAAGGTAAGGATTAGGATTAGTTTTTGGGTTTAGGTTAAGATTAGGGTTGGGAACAGGGCCAGGGTGGGGGTTATGATTAGATTTTGTGTTAAGGTTAAGGTTAGGGTAAAGAATGTAAAGAAATCTGAGTCTGTAAGTTTCTCTACAATCTCCATGATTTAATTATGTAGATATGTTGAAAGAGAAATCCTAAAGCATGTTCAGTTCATTGGTTGATATCAATCACAGCTACATACTTTGAGGTTTGAGCAACACTATTCCTCAAACAGAACAGAACAGATCTAAAGTTTCATGTTCTCCTTGACACTTGGCGCATATCAAACAGCCAAAACAATAGCAGTCTGTGTAAAGTATCTTTCACTCTGTTGCTTCTTTCACTTTCATTTGTGAAACAGAGGAGAAGTATGTGCTTTGATTGATTTATGCACTAAGAGAGAATGCACAGTAACACTGGTGCAGATATGCGAGTGACAGAACTTTGGTTAACTCTGCTAGAAGAGCACATGACAAGCAGCACATCAAAACAATCTGCTTTTCTTTTCTTTCATGTGTGTGTGTGTGTGTGTGTGTAAAGTTCAGCTTTCTAGACAGCATTGCATAATATGGAGCTAAACTTTTAAATGCTCCTTTCAAGTATGTAATAAGCATAAAAGTATATAATCACAATTTCAATAATTTCAAGTATATAATCACTTGGTGTTTGTTGATTTTATTCTTCAGAACTACACCCTCACTTCTGGTTCTTAATACACAACTCAACATGTTTGGGGCCGTGTTTTGGAAGTAATTCTCATTGTATATTGTTACACTCTAAACACCTTTGTCTAGAACTGCATTTAAAATGTCCACACATTTCAAATGTCTGAGATGTAAACAGAGAGATTCAGAGTGGTTTGGTGTGAAATGGTTTAGATTTCCTCACAGTGGTGGTGATAGGAACCAGGGGTCACCATGACTACAACACAAATATATATTTATATAAATATAAATATTTTATTTATTATCCAAAACCACCAGTGAACCTACACATGTCTTCTGAGTTTTATATGGAATGTTGATGATGGGAAAATCATGGAAAAGCTGAAAAAAAAACTTTAGGCTATCATTTTTATATAATAGCTTTCACTGAGGCATTAAACCCTTTGGAAGTCTGGTTCCCATCACCACTGAAAAGCAAGAATTTTAAGAAAGAAAGTTTTTTTCTGTAATTGCACAGAAAGTAAGTTTCTCTATAATGCACCCTCTCACATCTTGAACAAAACCTTGATGGAATTCTCCTCTAAAAGGGTTTTGATATGAGCTGAGAAAATTCTGGAATTGTACACAATTGTGCAAGCTTATGTAAGCCAGCTATATAGAGCAGATTTATTTGATACAGCTTTAAAAGACAAAGACTGAAGTATTTGCAATGTGAATTTATTGGAACAACTTGAATACATGTGTTTGAAATTATCAGCAGAGTTACTCCATCGCTGCTCACAGCTGACTAAATGAAGTCGCAGGAACATAATGGTTATGATATAACTCAGCAGAAGAGATTATTTGTGTGTTTATATAGACAGAAGCCATCGCAAATCATTATAGATTATCAGGAAGATCCAAGAGCAGCAGGCCCCCTTTAAAAGAAACACCAGTTAGACAACATCCAAGACATGAAAACCTTTGGCTTAAATGCAGCTGTTAAGCAAAACATCTTCACTTACTATATCTATACACCTTAATCAGCACAAGCACAGAAAAATAAATAAATGTTTTTATGCACTTACTGTTCACTTTCATTCATTTCTTGTGCAAGTCAGTACAGAAGTCCGGAGAGGCCATGAGGTCATTGGGATTTTCTGGATTTTTAGGTAACGAGTTAACTTTCTTGTGACCTCTCAAGACCACAAAGCTGTTTCTTGAGACGAGTTAATTATTTTGTGATCTAAAGATAACAACATTACTATCTTGAGACAACAAGTTAATTACGTTCTGATCTCAAGATCACAAAATTGTTACAAAATTATTATAAAATTATTATCTCCAGACAACAAGTTAATTATCGTGTGATCTCAAGGTAACAAAGCCATTTTCTTGAGATGAGTTAATTGTCTCGTTATCTCAAGATAACAATCCTGAAAATTGTAGCAAGGCTCATGGCTTCTCCGGACTTCCATAAATCAGACACTACTTTTTATTCATTTTTCACAATGCATTTTTTTCAATATTTAATATGTCCACGCTTTAGCTTTATCACAGCTTCCATTTTTCAGATACTGGCTAAAATTCATTTATCATGCAAAACCAACCTCTTAGACTGAACTTTGAAGGGAAAATTGTCCCTGCAGATTCAGCGTTTAAGTCTTAAAAGAAATCTTCAGGGATATTTTAGGTTAAATGAAGGTGTTCAGGTTTTAATATGACAGTGACATCATACTCTCACATGTTTTACTCCAATAAACAAACTGAAAGATGATACAGTGGTTGACTTACTTGTACAAGGACAGTCCATCACTGGTCAGTCCATCACTGCTCAGGTAGGGTCCTTTTCCGCTTTAGGACAAACAGAAAAGGAACAGTTGTAAATAAGCTGGTAAAGGGACCTAAAGAAGTGCACGGCATGCTTTTATAACTTTCAGTGTCTTCACCAAATAAAACAAAGACTACTATTGTAAACTCATGTGCCGCTAAGTTTATAGATCTGTGAGAAGGAGAATGCCTCCTTTTGTTCTAGACCCTCATTAACTAGGAACAATTTAGAGGAGCACTTAAAACTAGAAAGAAGCATCTTATGTTCCAATCAGATTGTAAGTTAATGATCAATGATTGATATCATTATGTTTGCATTTGTTATTATTTTGCCTTTGTGGAAAGCACTGCACCGACCGGAGTGATCAGTCCGCCCCAGACGCAGGTGCCTTTGGGACCACAGGACCATCCAGCACCATGATTACAGCAGCTGGATCCATCACGACAGCATTCTCCCTATAATAAAACACGAGAATCAAACAACATACATGAAAAGCTGCAAGGCTGGGATGCCCAACACTTCTTCGGGAGATACGGCAGCAGTGGAACACATGTTTAGAAGAAATTGAAAAGTATTCTCAGGACTTTTGTCTCCCAATTGGAAACCTTAAAGTTTTGCAAAAGTCGTTTTTAAAGTTTAAAGAAATTCAACATAATAAGATAAAGGATCACATGATTAAAGTTTTTTTTTCCTAGAACTGAACTTCCATGCCAAGACCGCAGTCAAAGGCATACAAACATAGGCAATACAGTCAGTTTTTTTACCAAGCTGTCTAATAATGAGTTTATGATTAATGTGTCACGTGTAGCATATTAGCATGCCACGTTAATCTTTGAGATGAAATGAAGGCCTGATGCTTCTGGTGTATGGATAGGAGTTCTATGGCCGATTAGATTATATTAGAGCAGATGCTAACTAAATAAACACGTTAACACATATACATTGCTGCTGTCGGACCAAAACCTCATACCTCCATTTTTGTGGTTTTTCACTTTTTTGACATAATTTGAAGATGAATGGACCGAAAGAAACAGCCCAGAATTACTTGGAAAAATGTCTGGTTCCATTGACTTACATTAAAAGTAAAATAGGTTTTCTCCTGTAAAGTTACCATTTTTGAGATACAAGGTTTTGTTCCAACTGCAGCGATATGTTGTCTTTTGTTGTTGCTGTTATTCCAAAATAGGTCAGATTTATGGAAATGTATGTATTCAGTTACTGTTGAACAAATACTGAGAAGCTCCACACCTGCATGAACGTTATTATCATCCTTAGCTGCTGCCAGCATGATAATATGCTGCCTTCATTAGATGAAGGCGACACTGATATGGGCATGCACACTGATATAATATGCAAAAAAACAAATTCTGATCAGTCTGTATCACATCGTTACATAACAGATATGCGTGTGATAAGGGATCATATATGAAAGTCTACCTATGGGCAGATATTGAAAATTCAGAGATTTAAAAATAAATAATAATAAAAAAAAAATAAATCTGTGTCACATAAAAAAACTAGTTCACTTATCATGTATAATGAGTACATGGCCATTGTTACCTTAGGGAATGGGCAGCATGAAAAGGTGCCTGTAGAGCCTCTGCAGCATGTTTGGCCACTAAGACAGCTCCTGTGAGCATCACAGGTTACCACAGACACAGCGGGTTTAAGAGAATGAGCTGGAATGGATAGACGAGCATTAGCCGTCTGTTCACTCTGTAAAGACAGCTGTAAAGACAAAAATAGTTAAGCAAAAATTCAGATTTACACAGTTTTGCTAATATGCTAAAATGTAATCAACCAGGTAAGACACCTTAGTTTTGCCCTGGAGCTATGAGGCTAATATGGTTAACTAGCAATGGAAGGTTATACTCCACCAATTATCATCAAGCAAACCAGGGGCGTGGCCACGGGCCTACCCAGACTGATCTCAGGCCTACTCAAGCAAATGGGGAAAGAATGATTTATTAAGTTGTATTTTTAATCAACCAATCTCAAGCTCTGTCTTATTTTTTCAGCTCTCTAATCAATGTTTAGCAACCGTTGCTATCCAGCATTGCCTGAAGCATACAGCAGGCCAGTGTTTGAAGCTCCAGTTGTGGTCAAAAGATGTGTTGGGTGTGTTTAGGTGAATCCAGTATTCCAGTGAATTTCTATTGCTCTGTATTGGTGTAGAGACGGAAACACTGTTGACTGCATTGCTGCCAGCTATAGCTGGATATTATGACTTTGCGGGACATTAGTGCATTTGGAACTTGTATCCAAGTCAGCCTAACCACTTTTTTACAGACCTACCCAAAAATCTACTTCAGCCTAATGCATACTGCACACCTACATCATCACATACTTGCTTTAAACCATGTTGAGATGTTGAGCACTCCAATAGACTTGCTTATGTTTCTAACACTGTTCTTATCTTCACCTTTCAAGCCAAAGACAGTAGTAGCAGCCAAAAAACATGTCTTGTCTGACTGTCTATATTTTTGTTGTGTGGTAACAGGAGGAAAAATACTTTTTTACTTCTTTTTTCTCACAAATAATTCCTTTAGGATTTTCATCAGGTCATAGCAATAAACAAAGTAACATGATCAGAAAAGATCTAAAAAGTAGCTTAAAGTCACTCACCTTTGCTATACAACAACGCCATCCACATTGCGTCAGGCAGCACTTTTTACCAGGTATACACGTAGAACCATCAGGACAGTAAACACCGGTGTCAATTAATTCTGTGGATAAGCTGTCAGAGTCTGGCTTTTTGTGTTCCCCATAAGGTACCTGCAATGTGTTGAGAGATGGAAGAAAATCTAACGCCACCTTCGACTCAGAAATTCATGTAACAAAGTCGTTGGATCATAAGAAAACCTTCATACCACAGCATAAAATTAAAATATTTATGATCTACTAAAGAGCTCTGCACGTATCAACACAGCAAAAACCAAAATCGCAATAAAGACTAATAAACAACATACTGTACAGCCCTGAGTGCAACTCATTCTGAAGGTATTCAATGTATCAACAAGAGTGAGTCAATAGTAGAGATGCATGATGACATGGGAATCGTAGGCATATTGGCTCAAAATTGCTTTAAAAAAAGCATCAACCAAAAGTTTAGATTTCACCGATATTTCAAACTCAGGTTGTTTGATGTTGAAATGTTACTAGTGGTAATACAAATGTTAATAATGTCATAATGATGTAATAACGTAATGCTTGTGTGTGTGTTTTTCATCTGCTGTTGATATGCGTTCTTGTATTCAACTATTGTTGAAATTCTGAAGTGAAATGTGTTTTTTATTTTTATTTCTGTTTTTATGTATCGTCATCAGCACTTACGTATATGGAAAACATCAGAAATTGGCAATGACCAACAGTTTTTACATCAGTGTACCTAGTAAATTGTGCATTTGGCCTGAGATGTACTCACATGCGTGAAACAGCAAGACCAACCCTGATCCGAAAAGCAGCAATGTGAACCAAAATTACAGACTCTGCCATTGGGACATAAGTAGGGGGGCATGTGAGACACCACGTCTCCTCCTGTGGCAGGGCGAGGCTGCAGTGGCCTCATGGCAGCAAACTGGTGGCAGAGAGAGAGAGAATGTGTATTATTCACATGTATGGGTGCCCAAATTACATGTTCCAAGTGAAAATAACAAATTAACCCATCCTGTACAGAGAACACACTTCTGCATGTTTTCTTGTAAATACATTTTACCTTTATTACATTATAAATACCTATTCAGCTCCTACATATGACAATAGAAGTACACAAGGGGCAATAGGGGAGGGAGGTACTGCATATACAAGACAGATACTGCACCTACAAATATGCCAGAAAACAAGCAACAATAAATAAAGACACGGCACCCCACAGTGCAGCTGACTGGCAGTAGGGATTGAGGTAGATGGCAGTGATAACACTGAACTGTGAATATGCAGCATAGCAAGATGTAGCACTATGTGTAGAATAACACAATGTTAGAGATCCCATGTGGGGTAATACAGTATACAGTAAACTATTGAATAATACAGTGTGATACGGCAATACATACAATTACTGAAATGAAAATGAAAAATAAAACGTTAACATGATTTTATATATAAGTAACTTGGAGGTCATGATTTCCAGAATCTACGGATCAACTTTGAGCACAACTAGCAAGCAAGCTTGGCTCACTGCCAAATGAATGGACGAGGTTGGGCAAAATACATTGAACAATTAGTAATTTTGCTATCTTCAGAATACATTCAGAATACATTTAGAACACCAAGTATGACAAATATATATGACATTTAAGTCATCAGAAAAATAAAGCTTGCACTTTAGGGATTTTGCAGTACATTCAAACACTTCACTTAAAAACATTTAAAATGTAATTGTGTTTCAAAACTTTCAAAGAAACTTCTCCTTTTTTCCACTGTGAGATGCACACAACAGTTAGTGGGAGCATGGTTGCCAGAAAGCTTTATAAGTAATGTTACAGTTGGCAAAATCAAAAGGTCTTCAAGAACGAAGATTCAAAAATATTAGCTACCGTTAATGTATAGGAATATGTCAACATTACACAACAAAGTGAATAATACTATTCATTCTCATCCATTGTCATTTTATTTTGAAAACCTCAAATTTCTAAGCAGGCTGCAGACTTGGCAACCTTGGATTTGTGGAGACACTCCTACTAGCAGTGACAATGGGCCACTATTGGATAGATTTAATGTAATTTAACAATTAACATGTAATGTAACTATTACATTTTTACTATTAAGAATTACATTTGTGATATCAAAAAATGAATTTTCACTAGTGAAAAAAATAAATTTTGATGGCAAGAATTTAATTCTTACAAGTAAAACTTCAATTCTTGATATCAAGAAATTAAATTTCTACATGTGAATATTAAATTTAATTCTCACTAGTAAAATGTTCCCCCCATATAATGAATGGGGAAACTCATAAATTATCACTAGTAAAAATAGCCATTTCAGATCCCAAAAACATTGTAAGATGTACTCACCGTTTTGAAGCAGCAAGTCCATGGTACACCAATCTGGCAACACTCCATACCAGCAGAGCAGAATGTACCATCGGGACAGTACTGACCAGGAGAAAAGACTGCCTTACTGGTCTGGAGCTCAGCTCCATCTGCCGGAGCCACCCTTTCGCACGAGTCATTCTGTGCATTACAGCGGAACCCTTCTGGACAGCAATGGGTCTCTCCTGGACAACAGACAGCCTGGACAACAGAGAGATGATTCAAAGTTGGTTGTGATGTGAGTTGATTAATCTAAGTACTTCTGTTAAACGACAGACTCATTTCTTTTCTTTATTTCATATAAACTACGGAATATTCATTGTCAAATCATTACTCGCTATTCATATTAGTCTTGTTGTAGCTGGTATCGACCAGAGGAGGACGGGTTCCCCTTCTGATTCTTGGTTCCTCTCAAGGTTTCTTCCTCTTGCTTTTAGGGAGTTTTTATCTTTGCCACTGTTGCAGTTGACGGCACTCATTTGAGGCCTGGATTTCTGCAAAGCTGCGTTGTGACAAATGGAATTAGATTGGAACTGAATTTTGTGTGTTCTCTCATTGTCAGTACTTTCCTGGAACAACAGTATACAGCTGCGCTAACTAGAAATCTTCCAGAAAAGTAGCGCTGCATTTTGTGTTGTGGCGATAAACCATATCTTCTTGCAAATATAAATACACATTACTTTTTTAAACGACTTTAAAATACATTAATAAATGTAGTGAAGATAAAACACAAGCTAAACCTGTTAATGCAAATGACAACAGTGATATGTGAATCTAAAGCACAATTGCATTGAGAAATAATTAAGAAATGAATGTTGGGTGATTACTTACATTGGGATACGCACAACAGCTGTACCCACTTTCTTGTTTACAGCAGGTTTCACCATCTGTGCAGTTTCCTCCGTCGGGACAGGTTACGTCTCCCGAAACCAGCACTGCCATGAGCAACACCAACACAGCAGCCATCTACAGCAAAACAGGAGAGCCAAAAGTACCTCTGTGGTCAGAAACTAAGCAGCGATGGAGGGGTAGAGGACGAACAACACACACTGTGCATCAACAGACTTTTTGACCCCGCACGTGGCCAGGACCCAGGACTAAGAATAGCTTAGCTAGTTTGCACTGAAGTCCCTGTAGTTACCGAATAATAAACCTTAGTATGTATGAAGCCTGAGATCTTAAGGGCTTAAACTTCACATCAAAAAGAGATGAAAGAAGAAAAACACAGAAAAAATAAACATAAAAAGTAAGTATTACTTTCACAGGAGTAAATTTAGGGGTTAGGGTTTGGAAAAGACACCTCCCAATAGAAAGGACCCTATAAATGATGATTTTGTGTATATTCACCTTATCTTTATTAATGATTTGCGAGATCTCCCCTCTCTGGGTTGAAATAGATCAACATAATCCATATAATTCCAAGATCTGAATACTAGCCATTAATTATTTATTTATGTATTTATTTAAATTTTTGCTGTGGAATTGTAGCTTGAACTATTTCAGTAGAATTTTCCATGAATTCTAGAGTATGTATAGTCTTAGTACGTATACAGCTCTAAGTCATCAATGCCACTTTAAAAATTAGTTATACTCAAATGAATCGTCTTGCTAGTGATATCAAAGTTGGAGCCTTACCTCGCTCTACTCTTGCTGGGTCTGTACAGTCAGCAAATCTAAACTCGGAGCTTGTGTTCTTCAGCCCTTTTATGATGCTGCCACCGGAAGCGTCAGTTCTTATTTGGAAATATTTGGAGTTGAGTAATACTGTTCTTCCAGATGTACCAAAATGCCCCACGTGTTGTTGGATTTCCCAATAAAATAAACATATGATTTTACTGTAGGACCTTGGCACAGTCGGGTTTCACCCACCAGGTGAAGGACGTCACCTGGACAGAAGCAGAGGGCAGGAATTACAGCAGCTAACATTCTAATGTTACTGAATCTTACTGAATACTGTGACCTTTTTTGAGGGACAGTGTGAATTTAGTGATTTTCATAAGTTACAGTGAGAATAACAGACAAACTATTATTATTATTATTATTATTATTATTATTATTATTATTATTATTATTATTATTATAACAATGCACACACTACACTTGTGTGTAAAAGACGTATAACCCCACTTCCAAAAAAGTTGGGACGCTGTGCAATATTTACAAAAAAACACTGTAATGATGTGTAAATCATATAAACCTTTTATTTCACTTAAAGTAGTACAAAGACAACATATCAAATGTTGAAACAAAGGCATTGCATTGTTTGGTGAAAAATATATGTCCATTTTGAATTTGATGCCAAAAAAGTTGGGACACGGGCAACAAAAGACAGGTAAAGTTGTGTAATGCTAAAAAAGCACTTGGTGGTTAATTAGCCACAGGTCAGTAACATGATTGGGTATGAAAAGTCTTTCAAAAGTAAAGATGAGGAGGGGTTCACCACTCTGTGAAAGACTGTGTGGGCAAATAGTGCAACAATTCCATAATAACGTTTCTCAATGCAAAAATAGCAAAGAACTTGAGGATTGCATCATCTACAGTACATAACATCATTCAAAGATTCAGAGAATTCAGAGAAATCTCTATATGCAAGGGACAAGGCCAAAAACCAATACTGGCTGGCCATTAACCCCTTACATGGCCAGGGTCTATAAGTGGGCCCAAAGTTGTATTAGACACTTCTATACCCTCAGAATAGCTCAACTAGTTTGCATTGAAGTACCTGTAGTTACTGAATAAGTATGTAATTTAGTATGTAATAAGCCTGGGATTTTAAAGGGTTCAAAAGAGACACAATTTTGTAGTGGAAATCCACTGTGGTCCAAAGAATAAAAATTTGAAATTCTGTTTGGAAATCATTGGCACTGCATTCTCCGGGCTAAAGAGGATAGGGATGATCTGGATTATTATGTGTACAGTTTAAAAGCCAGCATCTGTGATGGTATAGAGGGCATTAGTGCACATGACATGGGTGACTTGCCAATCTGTGAAGGCACCATCAATGCTGAATGATGTATGCAGGTTTTGGAGCAAAATATGCTGCCATTAGCAAAACAATGCCAAACCACATTCAGCACATATTACAGCAGCATGGCTCTGTAGAAAAAGAATTTGAGTGCTAAAGTGGCCTAATGAAAATTTTCGGTACATTATGAAACAAAAAATACAACTAAGAAGACCCCAAACTGCTGAGCAGCTGAAATCCAATATCAATCAAGAACGGGAAAACATTTCACTTTATAAACTACAGCAGTTGGTCTCCCAAAGTTGGTCTCTTTGTTGCTGGCATCAAATTCAAAAAGGGCATATATTGTTCAAACAACAATAAAATTTCTCAGTTTCAACATATGATATGCCGAATTTGTACTATATTCCAATAAACATAAGGTGTAAATAATTTACTGTAATATGACAGAACGAGTCAGACACATGCGGATAAAAGATGTAAATGAGGCTTTATTAGCTTATTCATTTTTTAAAGATGTGATCAAAAAACAGGCAAAGGTCATATTCAAAAGCAGCAAAATACACAGGTAGAAAAACATGACGCAAATCTAATTGGGCAGACAAAATCCAAACAGGGAGTGGGCAAAAAGGCAAAGTCAAAAATTCAGAAGATAAGTCAGAACCAGAATGAAACAACCAAAATACGGGAAGAACACTCAGTGGCTCTACAAGAGAAGCAGTACTTCGCACTGAGCTAACCTAAAGCCCAGACTTATACACTACCTGAATTAAGCACTTAATGAGAAACAGGTCTGAAAAATCTGTATTCAAGTGAGGCAGATCTCGGATACTTGGGCTGGTCTGATGTCACAGACACATGTTCACCCAGAGGGTTCTGTGAAATGGAGTCCACCAGAGAGTCAGGGTTGGAGGGATGTGTGACATTTGCACATCATTCCATTCTGTTTTTATTTACATTTTGCACAGCATGCCAACTTTTTTGGAAATGGGGTTGCAAATTCAATACTTGAAGAGTCTCCAGATGTGTCCCTGAACACAGCCCATATTAATATTTGCACCCTGTTCCATCCTCCTACTGCTTACAAATACAGACTCTGACCCCTCCAACTGCTGGTACATACAGACACTGACCATGAACCTTTTCAGGTCATATTTCCTTTTTTTCTGGCATAAACATTCCTGATCAGACTGAGCAGGCCAGCAAAGGGTTTATGAGTTCATATTAACTGACAAAACTTAGTCAATCTGCTGTTAAAGATAATTATTATATGTGTATATGGCTGCTGTCAGAGCAAAATCTTGTTGTTTTTCCGTTTTTGATATAGTTTGAAAATGCCTGCCGGTCTTTATATTGTGTATATAATTACTAAAATCATTGTGTAATTTCATGATAAATGGATCAAAAGAAGTGACCCAAAGTTACTTGGAAAAAATGGGGTTCCATTGACTTACATTAAAAGTAAAGTAAGTTTTTCGCTTCTCCTGTAAAGATGTCACTGCAGAGATACAAGGTTTTGTTCCATCAACAGCGAAATGTAAATTCATACAATGACAGTTTTTCAATTTATGATGATTTGCATATATATATATATGTATATATATATATATATATATATATATATATATATATATATGATACATTTTCATAACTTCATTGTTAAATAAAAGGACAGGCTGTATCACGTCAATACAACTTAAAAAATAAATATGTACAATTGTTCCCTAACTAAAGGTACTGAGGACCCTTAAATGGGACCACCACAGTGACAGGGTTTGTACCATACAAACAGTAGTAAACTATTTACCACAATAAAAGAGTATTTTATAGTATTTTCATGGTGAAATCATTTAACCCTTGTGTGGTGTTCAGGTCTGTGGGACCCAT
>NW_023494798.1:320000-322500 GCF_904425465.1 Colossoma macropomum
GTAATAGTTGGGTCTGTGTTGAGACTGAGACCAGGAGTGGTGAGAAAGAAATTCATTTGTAGTTCATTGTACATTCATTATCATTCATAATACATCACATATATTAACAAATAATATTTTATAATACATTTTCTGAAATACAACATTAAATAATTTATAACCTAAAATAATATTAATCAACATTTATTCAGAATCACTACTTAAAGTCAACTGATTATAAACCACACAACATACATCTATTTTTATTAAATGAAAATAAAGTAATAATAACATTACGATCTGCCCTCAGGGGATGTTTGAATTTTGTAACCGATGAAGATCAACAAATAAATAATACTTGGCAGAAGAGATTTTATTTAAACATGTAGAGAAAGGACTGTTTTATTCTCTTTGATGATTTTGTTAATATTCAATAATGAGAACATTTCAGACAAACAGAGGCCTCAGACAGAGGCATCAAGCTCGACTGGTCAGGAGAACAATTTAAGAGTCCACCTTACACGAAGACCGAGACGTGAACCAAATGATGTCAAGACAAGGCAGAAACTGTTATTGTATGGTCATTAGCCTGTGATCTGAAGCTCAGGCACAGTTGGGTTATAGAACAAGACACTGATCAGAAGCAAAACAGCAAGTTCACCTCTGAATGGCTCAAAAGAAACAAAATTAAGTTTTTGGGGTGGTTTAGTCTTGCTTTGATTGCAAATGAGATGCTGTGACAGGACATTAATTGAGCAGTTTATGCTTAAACGTTTAGGCAATTCTGCAAAGAAGAGTGGGCAACATTTCTCAGTGATGTGAAAGACTGATTTCTGGTGGTAGGAAGGACTTTTTTTGTTTTTACAGGACTGTGTTTATGCGCCTGTGTGTACATGACAGAGAGAATTAATCATTGCTCATTAATTGTTGTACATTATGGGCACACTAGCACTCTTCTAAAGTACATATTCTCTGTATTTCTAGTTCTGATAGCCTTAACAAACCTTGTGGATAAACTGTGACCCACATACTACGTAACAAAATATCTTTATCAAAGTTTACAGATTTCCTAATGCAAAAATTATGTGATTTGATCGTAGGTGGTTGACATAGCTTTGTTGATTTTGCTGACCTGGTTTTCTCCTGTTTCCCAACACTAGTGGACACCGGGACAATGACCTGGTCAGGGACCTCACCAAGACAGAGGAAAGATATTGTAGCAGTCCATATAACAACACTGTGCAGAATATAAAAAAAAACAGAATGCAAAGATGTGCAAATCATTTAAACCTGATATTTAATTGGAAATAGTCAAAGACAACATATCAAATGTTGAAACTAAGAGATTTTATTGTTTTTGAAAAATATAAGCCCATTTTAAATTAAAAAAAAAATTGGGGGGGCAACAAAAAACTGTTAAAGTTGTGTAATGCTAAAAAAAAAATAAATAAATAAAACCCCATGTGGAAAATTTCACAACAAATTAGATTAATTGGCAACAGGTCAGGAATGTGTTGTTGGCATCAAGTTCAAAATGGGCATATATTTAAAAAAAAAAAAAACAACAATGAAATTTCTCTGTTTCAACATTTGGTATGTTGTCTTTGTATAATTTTTAATGGCATATAGGGTTTCAATGATTTGCACATCATTGCATCCTGTTTTTATTTACATTTTGCACAGAGTCCCAATGGAAACTGTTCTATTTCTGAAGACTTTTTTTACTGAATTGTGCTGACTACTGTCACATTTTTAAGGAAACATTTTTAAGTGTGAATTTAGGGATTTTCATAAGTGTAACAATCAAATACAATATTAACAGTAAGGGGTGCTAATAGTTTACTAAACCAAGTTGTTGTTATAGTACAAAAACATGGATATATGTGAGACATTGTGAACCACCTGCTTAAAGAGAGTTATAACTCACTCATTCATGCTGGTCATGTAGTTTAGTGGATAATATCTTTGCTGACTATGCTGATGTTTGGAATTCAATTGGAGTTTAAAGCTGGCTATAAGATTCCTAACAATATGTTTGGATTTCACTAAAACAGCCTATCTAGATAAACGTGTCTGCCCTTTGCTATGAAAGAATGAATAGATGAAGGTAATTTTATTTGATATTCAGGCTTCTTTTGTTATTCTCTTAAACCCTTTTCCCCAAAAAACATCAGGGCACAGGCCTGGGCTGGACCACTGGCACTGGTCTTGCTATCTGTTGTTGGGTTGGTGTTATGGTATCCCAGGTGGCTGCTATG
Organism: Colossoma macropomum; assembly: GCF_904425465.1. Classification (NCBI taxonomy): domain Eukaryota; kingdom Metazoa; phylum Chordata; class Actinopteri; order Characiformes; family Serrasalmidae; genus Colossoma; species Colossoma macropomum. Next base: position 322,238 of record NW_023494798.1, read on the forward strand.
ATGTTGCTAGTTGGTTGATGTAGTGTTTCACATGGTTGGCAGGGTGTTGCTAGGTGGTTGCTATGTTATTCTAGGTGGGTGGTAGGGTCTTGCTAAGTGGTTTCTATGGTATCTCTGGAATTTGCTAGAGTTTTACTAGGCAGTTGCTATTGTGTTGCTATCTGTTGTTAGGTGGTTGCTATGGTATCCCAGGTGGTTGCCAGGATGTTGCTAGTTGGTTGAGATAGTGTTCCACATGGTTGGCAGGGTGTTGCTAGGTGGTT
>NW_023494798.1:327500-450000 GCF_904425465.1 Colossoma macropomum
AGAGAGAGAGATCCAGACTCTAACGCCCAGCCAAACTCTGTCTGTCAGTCATATGAAGACATACATACACTCACATACGAGAGCACTGCTGTCCTTTTCACCAATAACAATCGCCCTAGCTGTTCTCTTTCATAGCTACTGTTGCTTCACCCTTAAAAACAAAGGTGTGTGAAAGAGTTCTTCATACAGTGCCATATGAGAACCACTCTTGCAGGCCTTCTAGTGGCCTTTCTGCCAGTGGAATGGAAACTGAGCCAGATATTAAAGCAATAAGCCACCGGAGGCCGTGCATTACTGCGAAAAAAGAGTGTTCTTAGGCATGACGTGAAGCGGAGTGCCTAAAACTCCCTTCCCTGTGATAAAATTGCAGTAACACACAGCCTCAAGTGGCTTATTGCTTTTAAAAAACAGCTGCCAAATAGCTAAAATAAAATACATACTTTTTCAGAAAATAATTTAAGTTATTGTTAACAATAACTGACATAAGTATTCCACCAAAAAATATAGTTCCTTTAGACTATGGTATTGTTGCCAAGCAACCATAGACCATAGAGGTAAACATTTGGTCGTCCATCACTGTATATTGCAGTAATTTCATGAATTTTTAAACTTTTGTCGTAAACCAATGAACATATGATAACACAGCACTGTTTAAAAAAACTTTCGCCTTAGAAGAACGTTTCGGTCACCAAATTACCAACACGAGTCTTATTTAGCACTAATCCAGCGGCGCCCCCCTTCCCACACTGGGGCTGAATCTCAAATGGCTCCCTACTCCCTACATTGTGCACTACATAGGAATTTAAATACTGGATCCTGCAGCTCAACAGTGCAAAATACAACTAAGAAGTAGTCATTTGGGCCACATCTATATTCAATAAATTATGCCCTTTTTGGCTGTAAGGCTAGAATTTCTAAACATTCATACCTAGTACACTATTTAGGGAGTACAGAGCATTTTGGGATTCAGCCCGGGTTTGACACTACTTCCGACTGAAACCTGGACATTTTAAGTGTTTTATCCGTTTAAGTGACACTTTTTAGACTTTTATACTGCTGTTTTACAGTTAATTACACCGTAAGTACTTTAATTCAAGCCTGTGATATTAATGATGGAGTTGTTTAGGCTGTTTGCTATCTTTTAGCCTGTTAGCTAGCTGACCAGCCTAGTTCTAGTTAAGAGCATTAGTCAGCCCCTCAGTTTAAACAGAAAGTGTTCTTACATCGTCAGTATACTCTGTGCTTCATGCGAGCAGCATCAGAGTAAAGATTGTTTCATTAACAGTGCAAGGGTTTTTTGTGCCGTGGCGTAGTGATACACGGTCATAGGTTTGTGTATATCATAGATTTTACAACGGCTGCAAACGTGGCTCAGCCAATCAGATTTTAGGACCGGAACCATCTGGTGTATAATTTAAATTTATATAATCAAATGAAATATTTCCCCCCATAACTCTGTTATCAGATGAACTAGGACACTGTTGTGTCTCTGCATGTGAAATGTTGTGTTGAGCTGCTAGGGAACAATGAGAGGCAAAAGAGGAGGGGTGAGAACAGGCTAGATTCAGTTACCTCCAACAACAGTCCAGCTCGGTAGCACAGCATGTTTAACTGGAAAAACAAAGTATGTAGAGACTCCAAACAAGAATTTCAGTGCGCAATAGTGAATTATGTATATATATTTTTTGTGATTGTAAATTGTTTTATGTAAATGTAACTCAAGAGGCAACTTAAGAGGTTAAGAGGTAACTGGAATATTTTCCAATTATGCAAAGCATTAAAAAAGACAAAATGGAGATCCATTTGTATCTAAATCACAATAATAAATGTAGACTTCTAAAAGCTGCTGCAAACCAGACGTGTTGTGTCGCAGAGAGGGCGTTACTCTGTTATCAGTTTAGCTAGGACTCTGTTGTCTCTCTCTGTGTGAAATGTAGTGACTAATTTGTGTTGAGCTGCTAACGAGCAATGAGGGCTTTGCAGATAGGACTGCTTTTTGGTGAATCATTCAAAAAACACTGGGCCTCATTCCCAAGTTATTAGCAGTAATGCTAATTTCTGCTAGCATTCTATTGGATATGCACTGTTAAGTTAGTGCCAAGCTAACGGTGGTGTACACTGACTTTCCCACATTGGGTAAAACACTATTGATAGCAGCACTGGTTTAAACTCTGACATATACAGCCTGTAATGTGCTTTACTTTGTATGTTGCAGTGTTGCAGTAAATACTTCAACTCAGAGCCTCACTCTTAGAGGGGACAAATACAAACTACAAGCTCTTATAATTTGTTGTGAGTACTACTCATAATGCATTAACAATTCACAATGCATAATAAGCATGGCTATAACATGTATTGCGTTTCTATAAATATTTATAGCCATGTTTACGATGCCTTATGAATGCATTATAATGTATTATGAATGTGTTCATAGGTTCTTATAGACATAACATTCATGGAAATTGTTACCAAAATTCTTTTTAAAACCCAATTGCACAGTTTTCACAAAGATTCTGACATTCTCCAATGTTTTCTTGTTCTTAGGTAAGAACAGAATCTACACACACTCAAGAGCACAAAGGCACTTAAACAATTCTGCACTTTAAGAACATGTTGTGAATCTTTCTTTTCTTAGGGCTTTTTTCAAGAGTTTCAAATTTAAGAAAACACACAGAAAGATATTGGTGAATGAAGCCCAATGTTTTCAAATTTTTGAGTGTTGTATGCCCACCTGATGTGTCCAGTATGCGTCAATCAACAAAGTCATTTTTGGGCCCAGACATCATCCCACATCACTGTTAGATCACAGCAATGCTGAACGTCTATCCAGGCCCTCGAAAAAAGAGACAGTCTCACCTCTCTCTCTCTACTCTCTCTCTTTCTCTCTCTCTCTGTCTCTCTCTCTCTCTCCCTCTTGGAGGCCCATTTATAGAAAAGCTTCAAAACAATCAAGTTAAGTCTCAATTTAGCGCTGGGAACAGCAGGGGAGAGGCGTAGGAGGAGGGGAGAGAGAAAGAGAACGAGAGTGCAGAAGAGTGGAAAAAAGTGAGTAGGGCAGAGTAAGAAGGGCAGAAACAAAGAAAGAAAGAAAGACATAGAGAAGATTGAAAGGGAGGGTGTGAAAGGGGAACTGAAAGACTGAGAGAGATAGGAGACAGAGAGAAATAGAGAGAGAGAGAGAGAGAGAGATAGGAGAGAGAGAGAAAGAGAGAGAGATAGGGGGGAGGTGGCCTGTGCGCTCCCGGAGGAACTGCCCCATAAGGTGAGGTGCTTTAGAAGCATGTAATGTTCTGATGTGGTTTTGGGGGCAGTGATGGGAGATTAGCTCCACACTGAAATATAAAGGATGTGCTCTGAATCCTGATGGAGGGCCGGGAAGTCAATAAAATCAAGCTGGGGTGAAAGGGGGACTCAGGCATCTTGTAATGTCCAACAGAAGAGCATCTTTTAGAAATGAGTGTCTGTCGATCCAATAGGTCCAACCGATGGCAGTCTTTTAGGAATCAGGTCTTTAGTTTCCGATACAGTGGCAGTTTTGAGTACTAGATAATCAAAACAACCTCACAGGACACACAGAATACCTCCTCTCTGGTCTCTGGTTCTGTTTTATTATTATTCTGTGCAATCAAGTCGGTTACAACTCCTGGCTACAATATGGATCATTTTTCTCCAGATGGTTCTTTCTTCTGTTTGGTCTTCAAAGGCTTGTTCTTGATTGTCTGTATCCATCTTGTAGCTGGTCGTCCTCTTCCTCTTCTGTCTTTAACTGTTCAAATTATAATTGTTGTTTCCATTTAACAAGTTGTTCTCATAATATGTTCAAAATATGAAAATGATAGTTTTGGCTTGACTTTAAGTGAGGTGAGGCCTGTTGTTTGGTTTTTTGCTGTCCAAAAGTCTTTGAAACACTAAAGTTCAAAGGCATCAATGTTTTCCCTGTGCATTTTTTTATTGTCCAGCTAAAGGTGCCAAAAGGAACCAAAAAGAGGTTAATGTCACCATAGCGTCAGGACACTTTTCACTGTGGTCACAGAGTTTGCCCAGCTGGGAGATTTTTCACCTCAGCAGTGGAGTTTGACCGGACCAGAACACAGGAGACTCGTCACCACAGTGGCAGAGTTTGACTGCACCATAAACCAGGATCTTTTTCAGGGCATGGCAGACGCCTTTTTCTGCAGTAGTGGAGTTTGACTGAGCCATAAACTGGGACATTTTTCAGGGCAGTATCAGAGTTTGACTGGGCCATAAATTAGGACACTTCACTGCATTGGTGGAGTTTGACTGGGCCATGAGCTGGGACACTTTTTATTGCAGTAGGCTAGTTTGACAGGGCTGTAAACTGGGACACTTTTGCAGTGCAGTGGTGGTGTTTTACTGAGCCATGCACTGGGACACTTTTTTACTGCAGTAGTGGAATTTGACTGGGCCATAAACTGGGACATTGTACATTGCAGTAGCGGAGACTGACTGGGCTGTAAACTGGGAGACTTTTCTTTTAAGTAGTGAAGTTTGACTGGGCTATGAACTGGGACACCTTTCACTGCAGTAGCACAGACTGACTGGGTTGCAGGCCAGGAGATTTTTCACCTCAGCAGCAGAGTTTGACTGGGCCGCAAGCCGGGACATTTTTCGCCTCATCAGCGGAATCTGACTGGGCCGCAGTCCAGATTTGGTTGGGCTGCAAACTGGGAGACTTTGCACTACGACACCACCATTGGACTAGGTTGTGGCCCAGGACTTTTCACTGTGTCAGTGGAGTTTTATTGGGCTGCTAACAGGGTGACATTTTCGAACGCAGTAATTGAGCTTGGCCGGGCCACAAGCCAGGAGATGATTCAATAGTTGTGCACACACTTACAAGTTAAACTCTGGAACTGTAACTGGATGAGCTCTTGCTTTAAAGTATACAGCAAACTCATAAAGAATATATTTTTAACATAACAGCCACAGCATGTGTATCAATATGACAGTATCTGTGTACTCTTTCTGAGTAAAATCGAGTTATCCTCCTCCTTCTGTGAGAAATAACTTTTCTTCTGTAAAGTTTCTGATCATACACGCTTAAGAATTAGAAATTACTGAAGTTCTTTTAAGTTTATAAGTCTCAATGCGCTGTTTAATTTTTGCTCAACATGACTTTGTTCCCTGTCGGCAGCAAAAAATGCTTCGGAAAGAGAAGTTCTTGATGAAAATCATTCACACCAATCAATGGCAAACATGGTTAAGAAAAGAGCATTGTGGGATATGCCCCAAAACCCAATAACACACCCTCAATATCAACACGGCAAGCCAAACTCAATAAACAGGCACAAAGGAACGTCAGCACAGATCAGACACTGCTGTCCTCAAATAGAGATGAACCAAGATGAACGTCAGTTTTATGAAGAACGAATGAAGACAAAGACTGAAGAAAAACTCTTTTTTTCAAATGTTCAAAACTGCTGATTTCTTAGGCCTCAGTACCATCATTCAAATTTACAGATATCTCAAAATCTCAAAACTGAACCGAATCAGATATGTAAAATTGAGAATAAACAATTAAATAAGTTCTAAAATGGATACATTTTTCAACATTTCTGCATAATTCAGTGGCTGAGATGTAAACAAAGTCATTCAGAGTGGTTTGGCGTGAAGTTCTAAGTTAACTAGTAGACTCAGATTTCTTTACAGTGGTGGTGATAGGAACCAGGGGTCGCCCTGACTACAACACAGATATAGACATTTTATTTACTATCAAAACCACCAGTGAACCTACATGAGTCTTCTGAGTTTATATGGAATGTTGATGATGCTAAAATAATGAAAATAAGCTTGTCTGGGACTGTTTTGCCATGCATGTACCCTAAAATAAGTATAAGTATTAATAGTGAGTTTGTTCCCTTTTGCTGCAGTGATAGCCTCTACTCACCTGGGAAGGCTTTACACTAGATGTTGGAACATTGCTGTGAGGATTTGACTGAGCATTAGTGAGGTCAGGTACTGATGATGATGATCAGTTCTGAATCACTCCAACTCATCAGCTCATCCCAAAGGCATTGGATGGAGCTCAATCACTCACAGCTTCACTGCTCTACAGTCCAATGCTGGGGGGCTTTAAACCACATTTGGCATTGAACTCATGTGCAGCTGCTTCAGAGCTTCCCATTCTGTTGGTCTATGCTTTTCTATGGAGATTACACTGCATGTGTTACACATGCATCAGCAATAAGTGGCCTTCAAGGGGAATTCCACATATTATTTCTGCATAATTCAGTGTAAACCACGTCAGAGTTGTTTGGTGTGAAATGGTTCATTGGAGGGAAACTTACTGATTCAGATTTCTTTACTTTACAACACAAATATAGCCATTTCAGTTACTATTCAAAACCACCAGTGAACCTACACGTGTCTTCTGAGTTATTATATGGAATGTTGATGATGGTTAAATAGTGACAAATCTGAAAAAAACTTTCTTTGCTGCTGCTGCCTTAAAACATCCTACATGTATGTCTCCATAAGGGATGGCTTTCAAAATGATGTTTTAGGCCAAAACCTTCTCAAAACTACCATGTCTCAGGTATTACGGAGCATATATATAACTCTTTCATGTAATACCTTTCTGTGAGGGAGCTTTTAGAGGTGGATATCTGGTTCCTATCACCACCACTGTGAACAATTCTAACTCGGTAAGTTCCTCTAGAACAGAGCGTTTCACACCAAACCGCTCTGAATGACTCTGTTTACATCTTAACCTTTTAATCATCCTGGAATTTTGAAAAATCAGTGGAGTTTCCCTTTGAAGTAGCTGAATTCACTCATTAGAAGGACCATCAGGATACGTATAATAAACTCTTAGTATGTTACTTCTGTTCTTTGTTCCCAATGCCTCTGTATTCTCTCTCTCTCTCTCTCTCTCTCTCTCTCTCTCTCTCTCTCTCTCTCTCTCTCCTGGTCTAATCAGTCTTGAGGACAGCCTCTCTCCACCCTGCTGCTCTGAATTTGCAGGCTGGGCTATTTGTCATGGCAGTAGAGAGCAAGCGAGAGGCAGACGCACACTCCAGCGCAGATCAATAGAGCCCTCCCACTGACCGCACACTGCACTGAGCCCCGACCTCAACACCACGGCTCCCTTCAAAAACAGCACAGCACAGCGCTAGGCCTTTAGAGCTCATATACCTGCACTCCACCTCTCAGCTCCACACAGCATAGCACAGCATGCCAACCGGCATATACGGCGAAAAAAACACAGCATGGGTCTACAACTGAAAATCACATCTCAGCCCAGGCCAGCACAGAGCCAGCCATACACCTGCGATAGATTTAGTGCATTTGAGATTAAAAACATTAAAATAATCCAGCTTTCAAGAATAAGAAAAGCTAATTTCACCGGTTTCCAAATCTTATACCAAAATTTAGTTGACATGTTTGGTGTCTGAAGTTTGCGTCTTTAGTGCACTTGTGCACAAGGCTAATGTAGCTAAGAAGTAATGGGAGCTAATCCACTAGTAGTTAGCATGGTGCTAACTGCAGGCCTAAATCATCACATACTCACTTCAAAGCAAGTGGAGCTCTTCAGTATCTTTAATAGACTTGATTATGTGGTTTCTGACACTGTATGACCCACTGTTATCGATAAACATAGATCAAAGTACATTAGCATAGCTGAAATAGTAACAGCAGCCAAAGGAAAACCTGAATTTTACCCACATTTTGTCCATTTTTTTAAAATTCTGATCAAATCATGAAAAAAAAATATTCTATTTAAAAACCATGCAAAATTTCAAGCTCCAAGTAGTTCTTAATTATCATTTTTAAGTTTACTCTTAGGCTTTTTTATGCCACATGTGTAATATTTTATCTTTGAAATCAAATATTTCTCATGTTTCTAAATGATTTTTGCAACACTGCAATCCTATATATATTATTCCTTTTTACAAGTATGTTTTAAAGCTACACCCTCCATTTTGTAGGCATTTTCAACTATATTTTCTCAGAAGAAAATTTTGCAAAAATAATTTCTAAAACTGACTGAATGATTGCATTTTAAATTGTAAATATTTCATCTGACCTTTAACCTGCTGCAGGACTTTGTTAGCATGAAGCCAGTTTATTTGAAGTGTAATATTATTATGGGTGCTGTATTTATACCCAGTTAACATTTCAGCTTAGTTCATTCTGTAGGCAGTTAAACTCATTATTTAAAGCAACCAAATGCTACATTTATCTTGTAATGTTTCACTGTGATCTACTTCTAACATGCTTTTATATACCAAAAAAATCTTAATACATCTGTACATGACCATTTTCCAAACTCTCTTTATCCCTTGTTACTGTATCTTTAAGACTGATATATATGTAAATGAGCTCTGTTCTGATTGGCTGACCTGTATTGTGCCTCAGAAAGCAGTCTAGGCTGAAACACTCCTTATTACTACATGTGAAAGAGTAGGCATAAACCGATATAGACTGAATGGGTGGATATATGCAAATTAGTTTTCATGACATCACCGCAACCATGAATTTAAAATGAGTCTGTTTTTGCAGCTTAGTTTCCTTATATAGGCTGTATGGAGACACAATTTAGAGCCTAATAAGGTAGACGTTTAAAAAATGTTGCATGGTTAAAGTAGTTTTTGCTTAATTTTTTATGCAAATCCATGACAAAATGTGACAGGCCCAGTGTGAGTTTGCGTGGAATGACCCAAAAGTTTTTCAATACTAGAAGGTTTAAGCAAAGTCCAGTCTGAAACTGCTGCTGAGAAATCAAAGACAAACAGACATACTGCCTTGTCTAATACAGCATAAAAAACAACACAAAGGCCAGCAAAGGCCAGTGTGACCTTATGCTTTCTCAGTCTGACAGTGGACAACACATTACCACCATCAAAGGACCTCTTGGAAAGTGTTAGCCAGTGTGCGTTTAAAGGTCCATGTAATGGAAAAAAGCTAATTATGTAGAATTTTGTGAATAAAAGAATTTGTTTTGAATTCATTGTTTTTGTGATGTCACAAAAGCCAACACATTTACATATACTCACCTATTCAGCCATTTAGCCCACCCATCCAGACAGAAGTAAGGAGTAAGGAGTGTTTCAGTCCGGACTGTTTTTTTGACTGAGGCAGCCAATCAGAACAGAGCTCATCTACATATATCAGTCTTAAAGGGACAGTAGCCTGTTTATTGGTAAGGGATGAATAGTGGTTAGAAAATGGGCAAAAGTGGGATATGGCCCTTTAAGGCTCAGTGTTGGTGTACACTGTTCAGCACAGCTGGAACATCAGCTTACATGTTTAGTACAGGGAAAAAAAGGAGAGAAGAGAAGAAGAGAGAGGGATTGAAGATGTTTGGACCAAAACAAGGATGAGAGATGACAGAGAAGAGAGGAGAGAGAAAAACAAGGGAGCATCTAAAGGCTAAAAGCACAGCAGACTGTGCCCTGACCCCTAGAGGTCAGAGAGCATGTGTGAATAATGAATGAATTTCTGCTGACCTTTGGCCCGGAGCGGGCAGTGTCACGGACACGCACACATATGCACTTGCACGAAGCAGATACCACGACCACCCAGAGGCTCCTTGTGTTACAGTACTTTATTTCCCTTTACATTTAAAGTGCATCACTGTGAATGTATTTAATACAAAAAGTAAAGGACTATTAAAACATTACGAACGTGGTATTAGATAAAGAGAAGCTTTATATTTTCATCACAGTTACAAGAACAGTTGAGGGAATGCACTTTTAGTTAAAGAGCACACGTCAATGAAAACTGAATTTTCCTTCCTTATTCTTACTTACGTAATAAATGTGTACTGATTTAATAAAAGTGTTTGAAGTGGTATGTAAACATTGTTAATATTTGAAAACATACCACTTATTTCTCTATCCATACAGTCCATAATTAGAAAGTAAACTGCAAGAATGGTTTAGTTTCCATCTAAAACAGTTTTGTGATGTCACCAAATGTCCAACCAACAGCAGTTTAGTCCCACCCACTCATGCTGATGTTACAAGGAGTGTTTCAGTTCACTGCATTTTGAAGGAGCACAGCAGCCAATCAAAAAACAGGCTGGTTAATTCTAAGAGGTTGGAAAATGGTCATGTAAAAATGAATTAGAACCACCCAAATGTGATGTACGACCTCGAGGGAAAAAAAAATACAGGAAAAATGTAGGATATGGGCTCTTTAATTTAAGGGATCTGTATGATCTAACGGGGAACAAACAGAACTGAGTTCTAAAGCAACACTGGATGAATTATATTTATGTCTAGATTGAAAGTGCTGTAGATGTTTTCATAAAGGAAGGGCGAGCGAGCAAGAGAGGGAAAGGGTATAGAGACAGAGAGAGAGAGAGAGAGAGAGAGAGAGAGAGAGAAAGAAAAGGGGGGCATGATTGACAGCTGAATATGATGCTGACCCTGGTGGTGATTAACCACTGACCGTGACCAATCAGATACTTCAACCAATTACTACGGCCAATTAGAAACTTTAACCACTAACAGAAGCTTAAGTACGACATGCGGTGTGTAAAGGACCTTTGGTTCTCCTGATTTCACACTCCAGAAAGAACCCTCTTCCCCGTAGATGTGTTTTGAGTGAGTATAGTACATATTTATGTACTGCTGTGGTAAACTGTGACTATTATTATTATTATTATTAGTAGTAGTAGTATTAGAGTTGCAAAAACTGCCAAAATGGTGTCTTGGCCAATAAAATTATTTCACTATATTGCATATTTTCGTAAAACTGCCAATGTAGTGAGGTAGATTTACTTTGAATACGTTTGAGAATCTTATAATAAGTTTATATATTTTCAATTTAAGAAAATATTAAATATTAAATATTTTGACTAGATTTAAGAGCATTTCACTTGCCAAGAGACAATTTTTGCAGTGTAGGCCTTATTTTGGACCAGTCAAAACGTGTCCAAACATGAAGAAACAAACACCTCCAGCATAATGCTAACACTGCTAAAGGCTCATTTCTGGTAGCACCTCTATGGGATTCTAGTAGCATGTTAGCACAAAACTAATGGCGAGTCATTGACATGAACAATTTTCAGCTCTTATAGGTTAAATATTTCCATTTGAAATATGCAACATACATTAACATACACACTAAAAGGGGTTCTTTAGTGAAGATAATAGTTTTATATCTCAAACTCACTCAAAGAACCTGGTGCATGATTAAAGGGTTCTTTGCATCATGAAACAGTTCCTCAGATGGATGCAGAATGTGTTGAATATGATTCAAATATGAATTTTGAAAAGGGTTCTGTATAGCACCAAAAAGGGGTCTTCTCTTGACATCAACCTTCAACCTTCAAACTTGACTTCAAACACTCTTAAAAAAGATGGTTTTTCAAGGGTTCTTTAGTAAAGAAAATGGTTCTACATAGAGGTTCTATATACACTCAAAGAACCCTTTGTATGAGTAAGCGCTTCTTTGCATCATGAAAGCTTTCTTCAGATTGATGGAGAATGTGCTGTGAATTTCTCTATATAGGGTCAAGCTAGTAACAACAGAGTAACCCTTTTGGGTGCCATACAGAACCCTTTTAAAAAGGTTCTACATAGTCTATAGCACATTCATGCACATTTTCCATCAATCTTCCATCCAATCAAGATCTTTCCTGATGCAAAGAACCGTTTAATCATGCAAAGGGTTCTTTGAGTGTTCTTGGTTCAATATAGAACCATTTTGTTTACTAAAGAACCCCTGAAGCACCATCTTTTTTAAGACTGTAACATAGCAGAACATTCTTGGGTGCGATACAGAACCCTTTTAAAAAGGTTCTACACAACACTTTCTGTAGCACATTCATGCACATCTTCCAGTCTGAAGAACTCTTATATGATGGAAAGACCCGTTTAATCATGCAAAAGGTTCTTTGAGTGTTCATAGTTCTATATAGAACCATTTTGTTTACTAAAGAACCCTTGAAGCACCATCTTTTTTAAGACTGTTAACAATAGCAGAACGCTTTTTGGTGCTATTCAGAACTCAAAAAGGTTCTACATAGAACCATCTACAGCACATTCTCCATCAATCTTAATAACGCTTTCATGATGCAAAGAACCGTTTAATTATGCAAAGGGTTCTTTGAGTGTTCATGGTTCTATAACACAACCATTTTCTTTACTAAAGAAGCCTTGGAGAACCATCATTTTTAAGAGTGTATATTTGAGCTTGTATGTATCGGTAATACAGTGACTCAGTAAAGAGTTCCTAACAGTTAGTCGGAACCTGCTTAAACTCAGAGCGCGAGTCCTACAGTGATGTTTGATGATCATTGGTTGATTCTTCTGTCACTTCCTAATTATGATGGTAGTTAATGTAACATAATCTAACAAGGCCTTCATTTCACAATGAATGGACCAATAGAAATGGGTGGTCCTCATTAAAGTACAGCTCATTTATGAATGTTATGTTCTTCTCCTATAAGATTGCATTTCTCTCGTGAGCAACAATATATATAATACTTTCTCCAGTGTAACTAGGCATCAGAATAAAAGGCCTTTATGACCCACAAAAGACCTGAAATAGGCTAATGTAGAAGGAACTGTAAGTACATGAGCACATTTTGCACATAGATATGTGCTGTACACCTCTTATTGTTAATCCCATTGCGAGTATCCTAACAGGAGAAACATGTATCGGAATATCGAGCCGCTTGCTGTTGATCTGAGATGCTGCTCCGGCTCATTGTAGCCTGCACTCACCTCTGCATTCGAGAGCATCAATAATGTAAGCGCATCTGCTTTTATTCAATATATCACTGGATAGTTCATTCATAGAGCTCTATTCATCAGAGCGGGGGGCAGGCAGAGGCATTAGAACATGGAGAGCTTTATTAGATTAGCTTTGCCTTGATGTCACCCGGCACTTCACACACTCACCAGTTCTTCTCTTTCAGCCCCGCATGCATTTACACACCCACACACACGGACTCAGACTCTTCTAAATAAGCGCTGAAGGAAGCAGGGTGGAGGAGGACGGCTGGCCCAGTTTCAAAACACTCCGCTGTCTTTCCTGAGAGGTTTGCTAACCGTACTGCCAACACAAACCAGTTAATGTTTATAGGAAAGTCAACTATGAATGCAAAGTGAAGCAGCTACTCAAATATGTTTAGCCATTTCCATTTAACATCCCAATCACAGTGTACTATGTAATAACTCAAACTTCAGCATCCAAAGTTTGCTTACTTAGCTGGAGCTAGGAGGCTAATGGCTATCACTGTTTTTAGCTATGCTACTGTGGGTCATTCTGCGTTAGGAGTGGGAAACCATGTCAGGTTTCAGGGCTTAAAAAAAGGCTTAAAATATCAGGCACAGCTCCAAACATCGGTATTTACATTTACACATACGTACATTTAGATTAATAATACTTATGATTTCTCTGATTTTTCTTTTTTTATATTCTGTTTCATAGTCGCTCTGCATCTGTAAAACAGCTCGTCACAAAACCAATTTCCAACATTTGAGAAAACATTTTTAATATGAAACGATATTTCTAAGAGGTTTATCTGAGGAGTTTGTATAAATCAGATTCATGTTTACTTTTTATATCATTAATGTTATACTACATTTAAAAATATGTATTTTATCTAAATAATTTATTTGTAACAGAGATTTTGGTCACTGGTGTTATCAGGACTCTTATATTACATTTTAACAGTATTTTCAGCTCTATTAAACTGCTTCTTTGGGTCGAGGCTCATCAGAAAGGAAGCATCTCAGAGCATGAGAAGGTGAGTCACACTCACTCACTATATTTCATGAATTAATTACACATAACCTCTATTTGTCACCGGTGTTATGTGCTTTAATGGCTGGGTAAATTAAAATTTTGTCAAAATAATGCCAAATATTTTTATTACTGATTTTAAATAGGTGCACAAGGTCACCTGACAGCCAATGAGTCAGTAAATTTACAAAATCCTCAGTTTTAACCAGAGTGACTGTAAATTATGTTTGGAATTAAGCTCTCCTTTTTGCATATATGATAATAGGAGATGTTAATGGACATATTAAGATCATTTAGTTTTGGAATGGAAGAAATAGATTTTTTTACAAATGTATCCACCTGAATTTAACTTCAAATGGAGAATGACCCACGTATTTTAGTCCATTTGTAAATATAACAATGTGTCATTAAGTATCAGAAACCAGATAATCAAGGCTATTAGGTGCAATTAGCACCATGCTAATTGTTGTACCTCAGCCCCCATTACTTGTTAGCTGCGTTAGCCTCATAGCTCCAGTGCAAAAGTAAAGAGGAAAGCTCAAGACACCAAACATAACTTAGCGAAATGACTATATTTGGGATAAAAAGGGAAATGGTGTCGCAAAAAGGGTTTTTGGAGCAGCGCCGTAGAGCAGAGGTCATCGTTTACAGACCTGGGGTTCAGTTTCCCATCCTGGATTTTGTAATCACTGGCAGTTAATTCATATATTGATGTAACTGATTGGCCACCTAGTGTCATACTTACCAACAGGAGTCACTGAGGAACCTTCCTGTGGATGAGAACCACTTTTGTAGATGATATATGTGAGTATAAAGAACCTCTCATGATATTTAGCATGTTATCACATGTGGAAAAATGTGTTATCACATGTAAAAACATGATCACCTGTGAAAAATGTGTGATCACACATGGAAAAGGTGTAATGAAGTGGAACAAAATGTGTGATCGTGCATGAAAAAAGTGTGATAACATGAGAAAAACCTGATGACTTGAAAAGCACATTATCACATCTAAATAGCCATTTGATGATGTAAAAATCACATGTGACAAAATGTGTGACCGTGAAGAAAAACCAACGTGATCACATTAAGCAACGTATAATCACATGTGGAAAATGTGACCGTATGTGAAAAATAAAAAGAAAAAAACAGGCGTTCACATATGCCATTTCATGGCATGTCACACATGCTACATATTATTCAAATGATGTCGCACAGGTTTACTTGTGATCATGTGTTTTTTAAACACTTCACATGTGATATATATATATATATATGACTTTTCTGAAGAGGTGGGTCCCATCCCCTCAGGAAATCGATCCCAACTCCCAGCACACAAGGATAGCCCAAACATGTAGACCACCTGAGCGGCCCTGAGGACCTGTCTGAGGACCATAGATTTAAAGAACCTCCACAGAAAGTAAAGGTTATATAACAGTTACAGATTGCTCCTAGAAGTGTACGTTTAAGCCAAGAACCATTTCAGAACCTATATGACACTGCTGTTTGAGATGCTGCTGTCCGTTTGTCCATTTGAGTGCGTCTTCTCTCGCCCATCCTCCATTTCCCTGATGTGATGGAGAGTGAGCTTAAGTGAATTGCACGTCTTCAATCTCTCCCGGTCACTTACGGCCCAAGCTTAGAGCCCGCCATCCATCATCGGCGGCTTGAGACACATACGCACACCATGTATCAGCATTCTGTGATTTAACTAAATGATAGAAAAAGCTCTGATGTCAGATACCTATACTGAGAGATTTGTCTCGTATGTAAAAGGCGATCAAAGCATGCTGTAATTTATATGAACTATTTACTGTGGAAAGTGTAGATGCTAAACTTTTAATCCAGACCATGTTTGTGTTTGTAAGTAGAAGAGGAGATGTTTTATTAGGATTAAAATTATGAAGAAAAGTTATTGTTTTGTGTACAGTCTTGTTTTTATTTTGGAAAGAACATCTAAACTTGAACTCTATGTAATGAATGTCCTTATGTAATTTATACACTCAGGATTTCTAAGGATTAAAGGGCCCATATTGAGGGAAAGCTGAATTTTCCTCACTTTTTTGTAATAAACAGTTTGATGTAGTGTGTAAATTAAAAGTTTTAGAAGATATCATTCACTTCTCTCTATATTATCTGGATATATTTGGAACTTTAATGCTTAATTGTTTTGTGATGTCACAAAAACCAACACTTTATCCACATAAATTATTCAGCCTACAGCAGTTTAGCTCTGCCCATTAATACTGAAGTTATAAGGAGTGTTTTAGCCTGAACTGCTATTTGATTAAAGTGCAGTGCTAGGTGCCCAATCAGGACAGAGCTCATTTGCATGTTTCATTCTAAAGACAGGATAAAGAAAATGGTCATGTTAAAACGAATTATGACTGGATAAAACATGGGATATGGGCCCTTGGATTGTATGGGGAATTTGAATGGGGAATTTCCATAGTGATATAGAGATTTCATATCATCTCCTTTGACCATCACTGTTCTTCAGAGGTCACTCAGGTCACTGGATCCTGGTCACGTGTCATTAGGACAGAACTGACTTATTACCAAATGGCTGAACTCTAACCAGACCCTTTTTCACAGAGTGGGGGAGCGGCCCACTAATACAATGACAAGACAATGAAATGGATTGGTAGGATAGAAAAAACACTAGTGGATGCACCTGATGTGTGCAGAGGAGCCAGAAAAGGGTCCATCTACTAGAATAAGAGGAGGTTCAGGGGCAAAATTCTGTTACGCAAAAGCAGAAGGTAATCAGCATTTTACATCATGCTTGTGTAGTATTACACAACAGTTTAAAAATGTGCAGTATTGCGTAATATGCTTTAAAACTGTGCATCACTGTGCAACATGTTTATAAAATGTGCAGTATTGCTCAATATGCTTCAAAAATGTGCAATATTGCGCAATATGCTTAAAAAATGTGTAGTATTCATTAATGTTTTAAAATTATGCAGTATTGCTTCATACGCTTCAATAATGTGCAATATTGCTCAGTATGTTTCAGAAAAGTGCAGTGTTGCACAATATGCTTCAAAAATGTGCAGTATGGTCAGGATCTATAAAAATCTAAAATTGTAACAACACAGAAATTAATTTTCTGTAACAAAGTAATTAAGTAAGCAAATAAGAAAGTATGTAAACAAAAAGTAGAGGAGTAGGTAAATAAAGTAAGTAGGTAAATAAATAAATACATACATAAATAAAGAGTATCATTTCTTTTGGGAAAAAAGAGATTCAATTTAAATAAAGAAACAGCAGGTTTTTGTTCTCTTTGTAAATGAAAGCTGGACGAGCTCTTTCTTACGCATTCGGGTCTGAAACGCCGCAGACCACTTCAAAAAAGCCAAATGTAAAGATGCTTAAAGATGAATGCTTTATTTATATTGCATCGGGCTTAAGAGAGCAGTTTAATGCAAAATGCGTTCACATCAATAACAGGGTTTTGGTAAGCAGGTTAAGAGTGAAGCTGTACGTTTCTGGGCCTGAATGCGATGGGCCACTGATGAAGTTATTCAAATGAGAGCAGGTTCAGCAGAAGCATTATGCAGCCTGAGCCTCTCTACAGCCAATTAGCCTGAAAGCTCGGTCCCCCAGCGGCTCTGCTGCTGTCTGACCTGGCCAGCGCGGAGCCAGCTGGACTGAGCTTCAGAAAACCAGGGATGTGCACTACCATCAGTGAGAGAGCGGGATATAAGGGTGACTGTGTTATTAAATAAGGAGAGATAGGTGTCAGTTTGAATAGTGACAGTGTATGTATGTTTACAAGGGTTTCATGACTGAAGTATTTAAGTTTTTACCTTATATTATAGATAGATAGATAGATAGATCACTTTATTAATCCCAGAGGGAAAGTCATCTATAACAGCAGCACAAAGTACAGTAAAGAGCAAAACCAAGACCAAAAGTATTGCTGTGCACTATTTACACAGACTTAAATAGAAGAAGTAAAGATATATAATAAAATACACTAGTAGGCAGTGCAATATGAAATATGTATAGAGGTATAAACAAAGTGGAAGTGCGATATGAAATATGTGTGGATGTATAAACAAAGAGGCAGTGCATAGTAAAGAGTAAAAGTCCAGCTGGTGCTCAGTGGGCCTGCTCTGTCAGTGGCTCAGTATACAATAATGTCCCGGCACAGTGACGAGGTGTTGTACAGTGCAATCGCTGTTGGTACAAACGATATACAGTAAACAGAAAATATTGGTCATTGACTGATAAAGATGTTGGAAAATGTATCCCGATCAGCCAAAAATGTAACATCTCCTCTTCCCCATTTTAAAGAAAACCAATATTAAAGCCATTTATCTGGGCAGTAAGCATCTATTTGTTCAATGAAGCCCAGTAATCACAGTTATCTTCAAATACCTAGTTTATCTAATCAGTCCTTTATTAAATGCTGATGGAATTGAGCAAATGCATGCATGGGCTGGAGTGCAGTGAGAAGTCAGGCATCAAATCTGTGTCCTACTAAACGTCATATTGATAACTTTCCCAAAAGTAACAGCTTCTTCTTACTTTTTATTTTTTTTATCACTTGCATTTAAACTCTGCAGGTATTACAGTACTATGCTTGTTTCATCGTTAAGTTTTGGATTGAAACAAAGGGGTTAAAAGGTTTAAGAGCAGAAATTTGTCAAATCAGGAATAACTTTCCACTGTGGGATCTAGGTAGACAAGGCTAAGCGAAGCTGTCCTATTGGTTAGGACTTCAGGAGCTGAAAAGAAGTCCTAGAATAACCATCAGCATAAGTAACAGAGAAAACATGACTCTAGGCCTTCTGAAAGTTCTAGATGCGTCACTGACTGAATACGAGCAGCAGCTTGACCAGTAAGTTGTTAGAAAAGGAAAACAGCAACTGTAGTACCACACCGAGCTCACTACTGCAAGAGTCACTGTGGAACCGTTACAAGGTAAAATCTATGCTAATATGTTTGTCACGGGATCCAAGTAAACCATGTAATGATTTCTGGAGCTTCAGATGTCTGTGTTCAATCTAGAACTGCCAAAAGTGTTCATGCAAATTGCCGTTAGCTTAGTGCCAATGGACTACTAGAATCTCATTGGGATGCTAGCAGAAGTTAGCATTATTAAAGAGGTGGGTTTTTTCTCATCTTTTTTGATCAAGTTTTGACCCATTTATGGCCTGAATTGAAGGAACCATCTTTTTTAAGTGTGTATGTTTGTGTTTATGGCATTAAACAATTTTAAACAATTTTGGTGACTTTCAATTCATACAACATTTGTGTCTGTAAGTATATGTTTATTTTATCGGATAAACATTTCGATGTTGCCGTTGTATCTTTTTTTTTTACATAATTTTAAAAAGCCTGTTGTCCTTTATATTGTCTGTAAATTTCGTGATGAATAGATTAAAAGAACTGACCCAAAAAATGACTTGGAAAAAAGTCTGGTTCCATTGACTCATATTAAAAGTAAGGTATGTTTTTTCCTTCTCCTGTAAAGGAACCATTTCAGAGATACAGGGTTTTGTTCCAACAGCAGAGATCTGTAGACTTTTTATGGTTGAACCGATTCAAGAAGAACATGCTTTTGGTCATTTTTTCTTCTGACAACAGCGATATGTATGATGTGATATGATTTGAAACACATTGTCATTTTTATAAACTTTGCATATGACTGTATGTAATGCAAATCAAATATATCACAAAACAACAACCATTCTACACTTCTAAGGGTCAATCTCAGTGACCGCTGCCGGATCTTTTGTGATATCAGCATTATGAAAAAAGGTCAAAGAGGGCAAATTCAGTTCCTTGTGCATAACAAGCCCCCTTAACACCTGTACAAGAAAACGCATCCCTGCTGACAGAAACAGAGGTCACTTCAGCAGGTCACTGCCCGGACGAACGCCCGAAAAAACCTTTCTGTAAAACAAAGTTACAAAGTTCAGCGGGCCTCCCTACGCTTTACACGGACACAATAGGGGCCAGTGGCAGCTGGCCTGTGTAAATCTTGTCAGAGTCAATAGCAACTGTTGAATAGGGAGTAAGGGAGGGAGAGAGAGAGAGAGAGAGAGAGAGAGAGAGAGAGAGGGGTAGAGAGAGGGAGTTCATCTTTTCTTTCTTCGGCTCGTGCCGCTGGGCCCCAACGGGGTGTAATGGCCTCGCGCCACATCACTCGCTCCTAATCTCCCTTCATTAGGCCCCACTCGTCCACCCCATCTCTCCTTCTTTTCATCCCTCCTTCGCTACTACGCCATCCCGCTAGGCTGGACAATAACCAAGCATATGTTGTAGCAAAGGGGGAGGGAATGAGGTGAGAGAGAGAGAGAGAGAGATTAACGGAAGTTTAGTTAATCGCCTTTCCACTCGAAAGGAAGAAAATGTTTATTCACTTTGGTCATCTTCACTCGACAGATCAAAGCCAGTGATTAGCAAGTGGCACGAGTGCAGCGGAGACAAGCAGCTGGTGCCGAGCTGAATAAGAACGGTTGAGAGGAACTAATACACTGCAGGGGCCGTTTGCACCAGCTGTACGAGTTCAAATACAGGCTACTTATAACGTACAGTGCTGTACAAAAGTCAGACCACCCCTCATTTACTGAACTTACAGTCAAAACGAACACGACGTTCAGTTTGTTCATTTTTCAAGAAAGTATTTCTGAGGAGATGCTGTGCCCACCAGATGAACAACACGTGAAGCTGTCATCTTTGTGAGAGAGGAGAAAATCAAGCTCCAGAAAAATGACCAAAAGCATGTTCTTCTTGAATCGGTTCAACCATATAAATTCAACAAATCTCTGCTGTTGGAACAAAACCCTGTATCTCCAAAACGGTTCCTTTACAGGAGAAGGAAAAAACACACCTTACTTTTAATATGAGTCAATGGAACCAGACTTTTTTCCAAGTCATTTTGGGTCATTTATTTTGGTTCGTTCATCATGACATTTTAACACAATGTAAAGAACAACAGGCTTTTTACAAATTACGTCAAAAAATGGAAAACAACGAAAATGGAGAAACAAGGTTTTGTTCCACCAGCAGCAAAATGTTACCTACATTGCTTGAAAATTGTAATCATATTAACAATAATACAACAGTTCATTCTGATTAAAACATGTTCTGATTGGTTAAAAAGTGTTCTACGCTTGTAACATCTGAAAACGGACCCTTTTTCACCGAACCATGCACACATAAAAAAGATGGTAAAGAAAATGATTCTATTTGAACACTCAAAGAACGCTTTGCATGATTAAACAGTTCTTTGGTTCTTCAGATTGATTGAGAATGTGCTGTAGATGGTTCTATACAGAACCTTTTCGAAAAGGGTTCTATATAGCACCAAAAAGAGTTCCTCCATTGTTACAAGCTTGACATTATAACAGTAGAAGAACCCTTTTTGGATGCTATATAGAACCATTTTCAAAATGATTCTATGTAGAACCATATACAACACATTCTCTGTCAATCTGAAGAACCAAAGAACTGTTCAATCATGCAAAGGGTTCTTTGAGCGTTCGTGGTTCCATAAAGAACTAATTTCTTTACTGAAGGACCCTCTTTTTTTAGCAGTGTACAAGCTTTTTGAAAAGGGTTCCATATAGCACCAAAAAAGGTTCTTCTATTATTACAAGCTTCACACCGTAACAATAGAACCCTTTACTAAAGAACCATAATTTATAACAATTTCAAATAATTATTATAATTTCAAATGATCAAAGCAATGAACAGAACTGAAGATTCTTTGCTTTATTTATTTATTTATTTATTTATTTATGATAACTCTTGTAAAAACACTTGAATTTGTTTTTTGTTCTTGATATTATGGTATTTTTTTATGATATTAATGATATTACCACAAATGGGCCTAATATCAAGATAGTGACGATGTACTGTGACCGAATCACAGCCATGATGTTTTTACACCATAATGCACAACCTCAAATGTTCTATTTTGCCAAAATTATGCAAATTAATATTTTAATATGCCACATCACTGATTTACTGATGTGTAGGCCATGTGGCCTTTAACAGAACATGCTTTTGGAGCATTTCTATTGGCCTGTCCATCATGAAATCATGAAATGTTCATACAGTATGAAGAGCAGAGGTGTGTTAAAGTGGAGGAAGAACAAACAGAGTTGTGTAGCTTTAATTTGACTGTAACAATATATTGAAAAGCAAATTATGGCAATATGTAGCAATATTATTACAGTACTAGTATTTTGTCCGTATTATGCAACCCTAACATTCTCTCTCTCTCTCTCTCTCTTTCTCTCTCTCTCTCTCTCTCTCTCTCTTTCTCTCACTCTCTCTCTCTCTCTCTCTCTCTCTCTCTCTAGGTGGGCCTGGTTGACCCCACCGCTGCGATACTCACTGCAGTGTGTGACTGTGAACACACAGAAGTGTGTTGCGGATTCAGATTGCCTCCTAGTGGTCACAAACTGACACTTATTCTCGGCCTCGTTAGAGAACCAAACACCCCCCTGAGCCAGACAGGACAGGGGACAGGCATCACACCAAAGAGCATCCTGGGTAACTGTGTGTGTGTGTGTGTGTGTGTGTGTGTGTGTGTGTGTGTGTTTAGATGTGACTAATAGCAGCAGTGACAGAGACCTTTTGCTCTTACTGTTATTGAAATCATAAAAATTACACGCAGCGCTCTGTCACAGCAGAGAGCATTAATAGTTTACACAGTCAAAAGTTTGGGCACCCCTGGTCAAATTCCACGTTTTGCTGATTTTCTAAGAGCAGTTGAGTTGAAACGTCCTCTACAGAGAACTCACTTCTGCACATTTTAATGAACACTTATTTGCTGAATTCAACATGTTGGAAAAAAAAAAAGGTGCCATAACTTTTGCACAGAAAGCATTTTATGTTTTTTTTTTCCTAATATGTTAAACTCAGCAAATAAAAAATAAATTATACAATAAATGTGAGTGTGTTCTCTGGAGAGGATGTGTTTAATCATTATATCACTTAGGAAATCAACAAAACATGATATTTGATCGGGGTGCCCAAACTTTTGCACACAACTGTATGTAGATGCTATACTGTGCTTTATCATATCCGTCTCTAATCATTTTTGTAAGCTCATTCATGATAACCCATACAACTGAAATATAAACCAAGAACCAAAAAGGATTTTAAGATTACATTAAATATTATTATTTATGTTAATATATAGTTCATTTATAATCCAGCACAGCTTCATGCTGGATATTAATTGTGTGATAAAATCAGCAAGATTTTTATTAGAAAATGTACTCCATTAGGCATTTTATTATAATTTTTATTAGACCCTCATTTTATTATTATTAATTTATTTATTATTTTTTAATAAGTAATAAAGTTTAATAAAGCATTGTATTATGTTATAAAATTATATTATAAAACTTCAGCATATATTTTCTCACAATATTACTATGACTTAATTATAACAATACTAGATTTTATTAAATGATACAACAAAACATATTTTGGTATAATATTAATAAATTTCATTCTTGATGTTCTACAGCTTTCTCAGCCATTTGTGACTCATCTTCAGCTCCAATCACCACTCAGATTATTTGAAACTATAATTATTATTATTAGAATTTTTAAATTATGGTTCTTTAGTTAAGGGTTCTATTGCTACAAGCTTGTAAAAAAAGAAGAACCCTTTTTTGTTGCTATATAGAACCCTTTTCAAAAAGCTTCTACACACCTAAAAAGAGGGTTCTTCAAGGGTTCTTTTGTAAAGAAAATGGTTCTATATACAACCATGAACACTCAAAGAGTGTGAAGCGTTCCCAGGATCATGAAAAGGTTCTTCAGATTAATAGAGAATGTGCTGTTCTATACCAAAAAGGGTTCCACGACAAGCCAAATAACCTTTTTTTGGAATTACATAGGACCCTTTTTGCTAAGAGTGTATATAAAACCATATTCAACAAATTATCCATTAGTGTCAAGAACCCTTTAACCATGCAAAAGGTATTTTGAGTGTTCATGCTCCTATATAGAACCATTTTCTTTACTAAAGAACCCTTGAAGAACTATCATTTTTAATTGAGTAGAGCACCAGCATCATAATACAGTCATTTTATACATTTATCTGTGAGTTTTATTCAATTAGAGACGTTGATTCTACACACACAGTGCACAGCCAGTGAGCCTCAGCACACTCAGAGATGAGCCTCAGTCTCTGTCTGGATCCACTTTAAGCGAGAGCAGGTAGGCCTTGTGAAGAAAGCAGAGAAACGAGTGCGTTCTTCTGCTAGTCTTTTCTACAAACTCAAGGTCTGACTGTCCACAGTGAGGGGAAAGAGCTGAATCTGCTCTGAGTCAATAAACCCAGCGCCATTCGATGAAAACCACTCAAACCAACAGTGTAATTCACTCCAACCACTCGCTTATAAATCAACAATGAACCTGGGAACGCTTCGCCTAGTCATGGAGCCTGAAAGGAAGCATGAAGAGCATACACCTATCACGACTACAAATATAGTAGATAACGACAACACAAATCCGTTTAAAGAAACAACCAGAAAGAAAATAAAAATTGCCGAAAAAGGATATTTGGAGCGATACTACTTTTTCTTCCCTGAGGAACCTTTAACATTTACAATTTAATAAAAAAAGTTCAAAATGTCTGCACAATTCAGTGTTTGAGATGTAATCAGAGAGATTCAGAGAGGTTTGGTGTGAAATGGTTCAGATGTCTTTACAGTGGTGGTGATAGGAACCAGGGGTCGCCATGACTACAACACAGATATAGACATTTTATTTACTATCCAGAACCACCAGTGAACCTACACGAGTCTTCTGAGTCTATATGGAATGTTGATGATGGAAAATAATAAGTTTTCTTTGGGGACTATTTTGCCTCACAGCGCCCTGCATGTATCCCTCCACCATGAATGGAGTTTAAGTTCTCTAAACTATCATAAAACAGTGTCTCTTTCTGTGAGGGAGCTTTTAGAGGTGGACGTCTGGTTCCTATCACCACCACTGTGAACAGTTCTGACTGAGTAAGTTTCTCTAGAACAGAGCGTTTCACACCAAACCACTCTGATCATTAGTATTTAATGCAGAAATTTTGAAAAAGTGGTGTAATTACCCTTTAAAGAACCTCTGCATAATGTAAACGTGCTAATGTAAATGTGCTAAAGGTGCTACAAGCATTGTACGGCCTGGACAAGAGCCAATTAAGAACTTTTATTTTGAAGAGTGTAGCAACAGTAGAAGCTATTCTAAGATGAAATGTTTGGAAGCAGCACCAGCTTCATAAAAGTAAGTAAGTAAATATTTATTTATAAATATGTAAGTTATAACATTATATTGCTGTTTGTTTCCATAATTTTGGCCTCTATTCAACAAAGAATATTGCAGATTTAAATAATGCTAATTGGTGGTTGTTTGTTTTCATTTATTGTTAGCAACTTTAGCTTTATTTGACTGAACCACTCCTTTATATTATACTAACAAAGATCTATCCTTATTCTTGGTCTCTCTCTCTCTGCCTCTCTCTCTCTCTCTCTCTCTCTCTCTCTATCTCTCCAGTTCTCTCACTCACTCTGCATATCTAATGAGGCCTGCTTAAATTCCTCCGTCCTGTCGTGTGATGGAACCGTATCCTGGCGTCTCTGTCTCAGAGACATAGAGAGAGAGAGAGAGATAGAGAGAGAGAGAGAGAGAGAGACGGAGAGACGGAGAGACGGAGAGACGGAGGTGGCGCCTGGGCAATTTAATTTCGTATAAAAATACACCCCAAATCTCATTTAGTCTGCATTAAAGGTTCCAGTGTAGAAACAGTCCAAGGATCAGCATTAAATCATCACCGTCGGTGCCGGCCCACCTCCATCTCTCCAACCTGCACTTCACACCCCCACACATCACTGTACCGCCCGCACAGGCCATGCCACGGCAATGCTGACCGGCCAGACGTCCATCACGGGTCAGAATGATGGGCCTCAGCAAAATTCAGCTTTAATGACGCAAACAAACCAACATATTCGTTCAACTCTACTGGGCTCATATCAGGAACAAACAAATTTTCCTCATTTCTGTTGTTATGACAGAGTGATTTTTGTCGTTGATGCCAAATAGAAACACTGTAAGATTTCAAATCACGCTATTCACTGTTTTTGTGATGTCACAAAAACCAGAGCATTAACATACATACATCTATTCAGCTTAGAGTAGTTTAGCCCCGCCCATTAACGCTGGAGTGTTTCAGCCATGACTGCTTTTTATTGATGTGCAACACATGACAGCCAATCAGAACAGAGCTTATTTACATGTATCAGCCTTAAAGGCACAGTAACAGAATATCCTGCTCAATTTTAAAGGATAAAGAGAGACGTGTAAAAATAAGTTACAGCAGTTTTGAGTACATAAAACTACACAATGTCATGAGCAGACATTGTGGGAAAAATATAACATGGATGAAAAATGTCAAGTATGTAAGAGGGTTCTTTGGAGTGATGCCGTATAAGAACAACTGTTAAGCAATGAAGCATTTCTGTAAATGAGATGTGTGAGTGATGAAGCTCCACATAATGTGAAAGTTATATACTAATTATAGTTTTTTTTTTTTCCTAGAACCATATGGCCAAGTCAGGAACCCTTTAAGATTTTTTCTTCTTAAGACTGTAATATTCTTCTAGATATTTCCCAGAATTAAAGGCAATATTTAAAAAGAAATATAAAAAGAACTGATGGTAAGCTAAAATGAATGAAGTTCTCTGTCTATATCCAAAGGTAAATAAGCTGAGGAACAGTGGCTGTTTTTGTGTAGAGGTCAGTCAGACTGAATGCAGGAGGAGTAATTATAAAACATCTGGAAATATGATGTGGGTGCAGTGTATATGCGTACAGCTCATGTTATAAATTGATAATATTTCATATTTTCAAGGCTCCTCCAGCAACCAAAGCTTTGTTCTTGCCTATGCAACAAGGGAAATTTATTATTAAACTTGTGACTGATATAAAAAATTACAAATCTGTACATTTTTGTGCATAATGTTTTATTTATTTGCTGAGTTTAACATATTGGGAAAAAAAATACAACAAAAAACATAAAAAATGTCAAATGTGCCAAAAATGTATAAGTATAGCATAGCCTAGTGTAGAATAGAGTATAGTAGAATAGTTTTCTTTTTTCAGCAAACTAATCTGTAGTATTTTAACATTAAATTAAAATGAAAAGTGCCAAAAAAAATTCAAAACAACACTGTCCCACCACTGCATCAGTGCATAATTTATCCTTTTTATGTATTAATTTATTTGTAAGTAACACTAATCTGTCGTTGGAGATTGTAAACAAAATCCTGGCATGCAGCCAGCTTTGTCGTACGCCGCATGCTTATCCACCACCGCTGTCATACCGCGAACTTCTCAATAGCCCGTATGGCCATCGCATCTGAGTCCCGAGATGATAAAAGACGGCGGTACTACATCCTCAGAAAATATGAAAGAGAATATGTCCATTCACAATGGACTGAAGCACCAACATCATCGAACCGCTGTATAATGTGGATACATCTACAATCAAGGCCTGAGCCTTTTAAAGAACTTAAAACAGGAGGGACTCTTCTCTCTCTCCCTCTCTCTCTCTCTCGCTCTCTCTCTCCTGCCAGGGTCTCATCTAAAGAGGGTCCATTAGTACTTCTTCTTCCTTTCTTTCTCCTCCTTTAAAGCTTTTAATTCTACTCTGTCCTTGTACAACCCAACCCTGAGTACTGCGATGCTCCACCCATTGCAACCTGTTATAAATAAAAAAATGTGGCTCCATGAGGTTTTGAGGTTAAGGTTCATGGCTTAACAGAATGACAAAAGAAAGGGCGCCCTGAACCGGGCCGTCACGGCTAATCCTGAAATGAGTGGGGAAAGTACTTGTGGTGGTCTCTTAGAAAGACACCCTCTTGTACGCACACTTACACACAAAGCACATCCAGCGCATTCATCTGAACCCATTGTGCTGAGAATTCTCAAGGTTGCTTCATTATTTGGCCACGTATATGTGAACACACTCTGCGCCGATGATGATAGCGAGGCTAGGTTTCTCGCCCATCCTTGCTAGCTCAATTAGTGGGAAGCTAAGACCCGCCAGCTAAAGGCTAAAACTGCTGGACGGACTCACCAACGTGGCTTTTCACCTTCTCAGAGAAGTAGCTGACTTGTAAATGCCCTCTTCATGCTGGGCAACAGGGTGTAGGGAATAGTGAGGGGGTTAATTGTCAGTTTTTTGTTGTTGAGAAAAAGGCTAGCTGTTTGGTTCATTATTCAACAGGGCGCTTCATTATGGCAGATAAAACCAGGTGCTCAGGGCTAGCCTCTGGCAATGGGCCAAATGCCTCTGTCTTGATGTCTCAAAGCTGGCTTAATAAGACACATATGTGTGTGTGTGCAAAGCCACCTGAGATATCAAAAGCAAAAGCTTGACTTCCACTCAACATTCATGTCACATGTTATATATGTTGTGCAGAAGGCAATATGTCAACACATTCAAGCTCAAACTAGTAGACGGAGGCCCTACAAGTAAACAAAGCCGCGCATTCTGAGGGTATAGAGGGTCAGAAGTCTACAGATTTTTCAAACTTTCTACATAATTCAGTGTTTGAGGTGTAAACAGAGTCATTCAGAGTTTGGTGTGAAATTGTTCAGATTTCTTTACAGTGGTGGTGATAGGAACCAGGGGTCACCATGACTAAGTTTTTTTTAAAGCATGTAATGTTAATAATAGTGGTAAGCCTGAAAAAATAACTGTTAATAATATACTATTTTAGGCTGACAACACCCTTCATGTACCCCTCTGCCTTGTATGGCTTTTTAAAAATTTAAGGTCAAAATCTTCTCAGAAAGATTATAAAACAGGGTCTCAGGCATCAGTCAGTGAATTCATAGCCATTTCATGTAGTAACTTTGTGTGAGGGAGCTTTTAGAGGTGGACGTCTGGTTCCTATCACCACCACTGTGAACAATTCTGACTTTCTCTAGAACTTAATATTTCACATCAAACCACTATGAATGACTGTTACATCTTAAGCATGTAATCATGTAAAATGTTGAAAAAACGTGGTCAGTATTATTTTACAGCATCCAACAAGGCCTAAGTCATTTCTCTTGTTAGGGAATAATTAGGCTAAAGTGTGTTAACTGCCCTCCACAACAAATCATATCGACTACAGTGCAATATGAGTAATTTTTTCCTGTAAAGCAGCATCACACCAGACTTCACCATTTTCTTTGCTTGGGAGGAGTAAAATTCAGCCAAGTAATGTTTGAGAAAGTAGACATAATAGCTCGTGCTCTTGTTTTCTACTGGCTCATGCTTATAAGGTTGGCAAGTTTGTGGAGTTGGCCAAAAACATGCATTATGCAAGTTATGGTTTTGCGTGTCACTGTGTTATAAAAAAGTTTAATGATGCAATCATTATGCAAGACAAACACTAGCTGCATTTTGAGTGTTACAGCACAGGGCGCTGTAAGAGCCAAGCCTGGACAGTCTCATACCACCAGCGTGCTTTACTGGTCAACTTAAAACTATATTTATGCTAGCTTATTCTTTGGAGAGCAACACTATATATATATATATATATATATATATATATAGGGCCATTAGGCCAGTCACTATCCAAAGAAAAACAAGTATCTCCAAAATAGTAAGAGATTTTACTTTGAAGCAATTTTGATGAATAAATAATGTAGAAAAGTAAAAATTGGAGATACCTGTTTTTCTTTGGACATTGACAATATATTATCTCTTCATTCCAATAGGACAAGTAAATCAGCTCACACCCCTCTACTGTCCACTTATCTAGTAGTTTTAGATCCCACTCTGATTTGTCCTTTTAACCTCTACAGTAACATAAGAACACAGGAAGAATTCGTACAGAAGTCCCATGAATTTGCAGCGTGTTTGCTGGACACTGTCTTTTGCGTTTGCATACTTGCATTAAGGATGTTTCTGGCCTTAAAACCGCTCGATGAATGTGAAGCGAAAATTAACCACAATTGGAAGTGAATCCCTTTACTGTGCTCCCACATCCTGTCCCATTTGAGTCAATTGCCTTTTTTGCCAATCAAAATGTTACTTTTACTTGGCTTGATACATTTTATACTTTCTGAAGTAAAAGAAAATCAGAAGTTTTACATTTACTTGAGTTAAAGTCTAATAAAAGATTCAACTTTGTTATTTAACCTTTCTAACCTGAGGAAGCACTTACTCTGCTAGAAAAACCAGCAAAGGTCAGCAGGGCTGGTCACCAGCAAAACCAGCATATGTTGTGTTATGGATGCTTGTATGCTGGTCAGCAGTATTGGAAGC
Source organism: Colossoma macropomum (assembly GCF_904425465.1). NCBI lineage: Eukaryota > Metazoa > Chordata > Actinopteri > Characiformes > Serrasalmidae > Colossoma > Colossoma macropomum. The sequence continues at coordinate 357,520 of NW_023494798.1, forward strand.
TAATAGGCTGATCAGCAGCAAAACCAATGTGTATTGTCTTTCAAATACTGGTATGATGGTCAATCAGTATGACTGCTGGGTGTCCAGCCAAACTAGCTCTAGACCAACACTAAACCAGCATAAACCAGCTTAGACCAGCATGTAATTCATGCTTGACTATTCTTTTTTAGCAGCATAGCTGACTAAATAAATCATAGCCATGTTTCTTTACTTCAGTTTATGTTGTCATTTTAGAAAAACAAGCACAACAGTTGTTAAAGCTAAAGCTGATGTTTATCATCTATCTATAGTGCATGTTAGCTTGCTAATTTAGCTAACTTAAACTAACATTTAGTGTAAGATCATGGATTAGCTTAGCGTGTAGACACAGCAAAACCTTGAGCACCAAATCTTCATTCTCTTAAAAGTAACTACCCAAATAGTTTAACAGTAAACAGCTTGAGAAAGTGAGTAAGTTTCTTTATTCATGCATTCATTTATTCCAGTGAACAGTAGCATTAGTTTTGCTTAAGCAGCAAAGATCTGTAATTCCACTGAAGGACATACAGTATAAAAGCTTTATACGGCCTCTTTAGGAACAGCAGAGTCACCGCATGCACTTTCTTTCTTCTGCATCTGTGAAAAACAGAAGCCTTGAAGAGAGAATCTAGTATATGGAGTCGCTACAAGTGCCATACTTTCAATTGAATTCTGACGGCACAGTCGATAGCTGAGCACGTGCGCCTCATGTAATTACTCGTTTGGACAGAGGCTGTTCACCCTCTCAATCACATTAACAATCTGTTAGGCAGCGACCACTTGGCCTCTGGGGCCCGAACAGTGACCCTGATTACAATATACAGTGACACTGAAGAAACTCGCAAATCAGGGCAATGTTAAGAAGCTGAAAGTGTGTAAGTTCTGCACTTTTAAATCTTATTTTTCTTGTTTAATGTTTTTTCTGAATGCATAATGGGGGAGTCATGTGAAATAATAGACTTATACCATTATGATTATCACCTTACTTTTCTGTCCTGTATTTTTTTGCATGCAAATACAACCCCATTTCCAAAAAGTTGGGACGCTGTGCAAAATGTAAATAAAAACAAAATGCAATGATGTGCAAATCATTTAAATCCTTTATTTAATTGAAAATAGTACAAAGACAACATATCAAATGTTGAAACTGAGAAAGTGTATTGTTTTTTGACAAATATGTGCCCATTTTGAATTTGATGCCAAACAACACGATCCAAAAAGTTGGGCTGGGGCAACAAAATGCTGGTAAAGTTGTGTAATGCTAAAAAACACCTGGTGGTTAATTGGCAACAGGTCAGTAACATGACTGGGTAGAAAAGAACATTCCGGAGAGGCGGAGTCTTTCAGAAGTAAAGATGAGGAGGGTTCACCACTCTGTGAAAGACTGTGTGGGCAAATAGTGCAACAATTCAAGAATAACGTTTCTCAACTTTAAATAGCAAAGAACTTTAGCTTTTCATCATCTACGGTACAAAATGTAATTAAAAGACTCAGAGAATCTGGAGAAATCTCTGTATACAAGAGACGAGGCCAAAAAACAGTATTTGCTCACCGTGATCTTTGGGCCCTCAGGTGGCACTGCATTAAAAACAGACATGATTCTCAGACTGTCTGTGAAAGCAGTTCTTTGCTGCATCCACAAATGTAAGTTCAAACTCTAAAACACAAAAAAGAAACCTATATAAACAAGATCCAGAAATGCTGCCACCTTCTCTGGGCCCAAGCTCATTTAAAATGGACTGAGGGGAAGTGGAAAAGTGTCCTGTGGTCCAACAAATAAAAATTTGAAATTCTTTTGGAAATCATGGACACTGCGTCCTCCGGGCTGAAGACCACTCAGCAGACCATTTCATGATGGCCTAGGGGTGCATTAGTGCACATGGCATGGGTGACGTGCACATCTATGAAGGCACCATTAATGCTGAATGATATATACATGTTTTGGCAACATATGCTGCCGTCCAGAGGACGTCTTTTTCAGGGAAGGCCTTGATTATTTCAGCAAGACAATGTAAAACCACATTCTGCATGTATTACAGCAGCATTGCTCTGCAGTAAAAGTGTCTGGGTGCTAACTGGTCTGCCTGCAGTCCAGATCTGTCTCCACTGATAATATTTGGTGCATTATAAAATGAAAAATAAAACAAATAAGCCCCTGAACTGTTGAGCAGCTGAAATCCGCTGAATGGGAAAACATTTCGGTTTCAAAACTACAGCAGTGTCTCCTCAGTTCCCAAACGCTTACAGAGAGCCGTTAAAAGAAGAGGTGATGAAACACAGTGGTAAACAGGCCCCCGTCCCAACTTTTCTGGAACGTTTTGTTGGCATCAAATTCAAAACGGGCAAATATTTTTCAAAAAACAATAAAATTTCTTGGTTTCACCATCTGATATGTTGTCTTTGTAGTATTTTTCTTTAAAAAAATAGTTTACATGATTTGCATATCATTACATTCTATTTTTATTTACATTCTGGACAGCGTCCCAACTTTTTTGGAAATGGGGTTGTAATAGTAACCTGGTTAAACACAATCTCACCTAGACTTGAGTCAACTCAAACCCGCACCTCATACACATTCGACTTGACTCGGACTCACACCTCAAGGCTAGTCTTTGATGCACACCTCAGAGACTTGACTCAGACTCGCACCTCAGAGACTCAACTCAGACTTATAACCCAGAGACTCAAGTCGACTCAGACTTGCACCTCAGAGACTCGACTTGACTCAGACTCACACCTCAGATGCTCAATATATTTTTTTACATGCTATAATTCCTGTCAAACAACAAACAAGCTTAGAGAATATGACACATTTTGGCAGTTGAGGAAAGTCTGCACAGTGAATATTAGCCTAAGCTGCATGTACCGTTTGCTTTTCTCCATGACCAGGGTGTCAAACTGAGAGCCTGAAGGCTGATACTGTTAGGGTGATCCACAAGCAAGACGACCGGTTTCTTTTTTCTCACTGAAACTTAATCAGCTCCTCAACATCAGTCCCCAGTCTAACTCAGCTAATGCTAGTATGCTAACTAAGACCCTTAAAAATAAATTAACTTTAAGCTAACATGGTAATATGAGAGGCGTAAGAAGAACAGACATAGATAACATGATGGCTAAACGAGGAAATCACGGTTGAGATCAAAGCTAATTAGCAAGATAGCAGATAGCAGCACATATCAGTTCACTGGCTTGATAAAGTTGGCACCCAGCTGACTGTATGCCACTGCTGATCCACCCTCGGACCACCCAGATTAGTGTCCTGCACTCAAGGTCTAACTAGTTTTTAATCTCTTCAAACAGATTTTAAATGACTTTTATTTTGGAAAATAAACAAAAATAAATATTACAAACAATTGATGAAGAATAATGAATGACTAGTAATATAAAATGATTTTTGTTGAAAATGGATTGGTTACAGCTGTATAACTGGCTATTTCATGATATTGCTGTTAAAATTATTTACTGAAATTCTTTACAAACAATACCAAAAGAAAGGAATAAGGGAAAAACATGTAAATTGGACTGTGAGTGGAGTTTTGTCTCTGCTTAACACCGGTGGGCTGCCCAGACAATGCTGAGCAAAAGCGTTAGCATTCAGCTTGCTAGCCCATGTTTTTTTACCAGTTGTAGTCTGAGGAGTGAGAAGAAAACAGCCAAAACTTTGTGTAAAAACAAACAATTCCATTGTGCGCTAAACACACTTAGGCAATATTTTACAGGCCTTGCTAACTGCTTTGTGTTGTAAATTAGAATTAGCTTGTTTTACCAACTCTAGTCACAAATTTAACCAGAAAACAAATGCAATTTCATAGTAAAATGGTTGCTTTAAGATTTTATGTGGGTAAATTTATTAAATACCACTTGTTTCTTACATTAGCAGGCATTAGCCAAGCTTAGCATACTGTAAGAGAATAAACCTGAGCGATATTCATGTAAATTATTGCAATGTTACCTTGCAATATTGTGGCAAAGTTAGCCGCATAATTATCTTTGAATTATCATCTGAAAAATGCTTTCCTGTTTTATTCCAGCAAGAAAACTAAAAAAAAAAAACATCCACCAAATGCATGACCATATTGTGCATCTCCGCAGCAGCGATGATGTGTCCTATATCTACACATTAAAGCCGGCTGGGCCCAGATGTCCACCCTGCTCGGCTAGCGGCCGCAGGGTCGGAGGTCAACCTGACCTCTGTCGGTTAGGGCGGTCAGCGCGGTCACTGCTTTAGTGCTGTCTCTGCAGGAGCAGATGGACAAAGGCCCCCCTCCTCCTCGGAGCCCCCCCTCGCCCCAGAGCCCTCTCAAAAATCAAGACAAATGAAGCCGCACTGCCCGAGTCTTCCGCGGCATCTTATTTCAGAAAGGATCGGGGAACAGCTGGAAAGGCCTTGTAAACATTTTACAGGCCAGAGCTAAACGTATATACATAATTCCAATATGTAGAGTGTACAATAGTAGACCAGTAATGATTTCCATTCATCTTTCTTTTCATATTTGTCATATGTACATGTGCAGGTCAATAGACTTTTGGTCATTTAGAAAAAGACATAAAGGCTGAACAATCAAGTTTTATTATGATACTGAAGATAATACTGATCATAAATATCAGGAAATGATCATTATTTGAGCTGCCTGATATTTACCCTTAGTAACGTCTAGTGTAATATGAACTATGAAAAACTGCTTTAAGGATTTTGAACAGGCCTGACTTTAACACAACAGTCTAACCCAGTTATGCAACTATATAACTGCTGTTTATAGTATTTCCTACATGCTGATGCAAGTAAACCAAGAGGAATAACATTATATGCAAAAATCAATCCTCCAACACTCACAGCACATTGTAGCTGATCTCACAGCTTCATATGAACCCCTTTCTCAGAGATATGCTTAAGCCTAAAGTGATAAAGGCTAAAATTGTACTGCTATTGCTATTTATTTTGACCTGCCTTAAAAATGACTTCATCATAACTAGGAAATGATAATGAACTGTGGTTAAAATGGCTTTTTTAAAATAGGCCTGTCATTAATATGAGAGTCTGGGACTGAGCTTAAATTGAAAACTATACCATTTACATTTTACATAGGTATACTGTTACAGCTGTACGATGCAACAATCAATCATCCGACACTGATATCTGGTTCAAGGGCTTTATGTTTTCACACAAAGGCCAAAGGTGACCATTATATAGGCCAATGATGTGTCTTAGGAAATACCCCTGAAATAACTTTGGGGAGTAAAATAAAGTGTTAAAATGTTCTTTTAGTATTTTAATATAGTATTTTTGTACATATTGCCATGTTTCAATAAAGGCTTTTTATACCTCTCTTAAGATGGCGTGCCTGGGAATTTCTTTGCTCTGGGATTTATTTTGCACATGCCTTGTGGATGTGGATGGATTTTTTTCTTGCCACTCTCATACATATATATGTGTGTGTGTGTGTGTGTGTGTGTGTGTGTGTGTGTGTGTGTGTGTGTGTGTGCATATATATACAAAAAAAAACATAGAAGCATTTTTAACACTTCATATTACTTATTCTAGTGAGACCCTGCACATTCGATGTGAGCACAGTTACTAGCTTATACTGTACAAGTGCATTAACAGGTAATACAATAATTTATGTAAAAATCAAGCACCCAACATTTACAGCTCAGTATAGCTGTTCTGAGCTAAGATTTATTTTAATATACTTTAGAAAAATACCCTTCGTAACAACTCGATTATGTAAAGGGATGAGCAAAAAATTTTTTTTTTTTGTTTGTAATAGACCTGTTATTAACAGAGGATTCAGGCCAGTAACTGAAAACTGTACATTTAACACCCTGTGCATTTGTTATGGTTAAACAATAACATGCCGAATTGTGTTTTCACATATGAACACATTTTTCAGAGAAGTTTTGAAGGATGAAGTGATAATTATTTGCGATTTCTGTTGACCAGCTTTAACACACCTTCAGTAATAACTAGGATCAGTGAAATAAAGTGTTACAAATCAATTTAAGGATTATTAATAGACCCATCATTCACAAAACAGTGTAGCCCAGGACTGTGGCTTTATATATTTTATGTAAATATGCTGTGAATATGCTTATACAAATCAAGAGGAGTAAACTTACATACAAAAATCAAACATTCATCACTTACAGCGCATTATAACTGATCAAATTTCACATATGAACACATTTGTGAGTGATCCTGAAGCCAAAATGTCTTTTGTTTAGTGCTAAAATTGCTTTGAAGGTTTTTTTTAATAGGCCTTATATGCCTCATTCATTTCCATGTATGAAGATGATTTATTAATACAGTTTATACTTACAGGCTTAAGTAAGCCATGAATATAATTACATGCAAAAATCAATCACGCAACATTTACAGCTCATCATGCGTGATGTGAAGGTTTATCGCCCCCTGAGCTCCGTTACTGAGAGACACTCTGAAGGCCAGTGAGTGTAGCGTTTATTACAGTAGAATGAAGCGGCGGATGAATGCGGTGGAGAGGTGCAGAGGTGGCTGCTTTGTTTCCTCTATGCCTTTATTGATTTTAGCAAAAGCCTTTCTGCACACGCCCCGTTTCGAGGATTACAGTTCTCGTTGCCTTCGTTTTCAAGAATCACGTATAAATGCGGTTTACATACATATGTAAGATAGTTGAGCCCATTTATTTGCAGAGAATTCAAGAATCTCCGTTTGGTAAAGATTAACATTGAATCTTCTCCATTCATTCACATGTAAACAGATCCCAAAGGAGCAGCTAATGAACTGCCTCTAAAAGGCAGCATTCATTCAATTAATGGTCCATGATTAAGATGTGCACGTGTATTTATGGGTAGGACTACGTGTACAGTACACCTGATTCTATGTTCTTTAATATTCTTAAGTATGTTTTGATCTGAAAGGCTTATGGTTACATTCAAAATTATACTATATCGCTGCTGTCAGAAGAAAACCTCATATCATTTTTAGAGTATATATATATTTTATTTGGAAAATGTAGAGTTGATGTAGAGTTGTAGATGTACGTACAGTAAACCATAAACAATGATTATATGTTTCTTTTTAACAATTAATATTTTGGCATGTTTATCATCTTCACTGCATTTCAGCTAAACAGCTGTGTTGATGATGGACATTATGGCCTGTTTATTTGGCAGAAGGCCAATATTTCTGACTGGACTAATTCCAAATGTGTAGAATAGTCAAAAACAGACTGAAAAATAGAAAAGAATAAAACTGGTTTCAAGACTGGGTGCATTCAAACTTTTGCCTGGTATGTATGTGAGAGAGAGATGCACAGGCAAATGCACAAAAACCTTTAGTAGAACTAAAATCTTTTAATGATTCACTAAAATCTAACAATTTTCTCAAACTTTGAAGGTAAACACGTATGACAAATAAGCGATTTGCACAAATGCTGCAAGTATAAGAAACACTTTTGCTCTAGTCAGAAATGGCTGTTTATGTGTCTCTCCCTGCCATTTTACAGCGCCTGCCCTGTCTAACCTGCCTTTCACTTCCACTATTATCTTTGGAAAAAGAGCTGTTGGCTGAAATTGATTTTTAAGGGTAATGATTTATTTTCAAAAGTAATAAATAAATAATACATAAACTCTAATCAATAACGCTGGTTTTAGGGTAAAATGTTTGTAAACAGCTCAAAGCCTGGAACGTTTGGTTCTACAAAAAGCATTGCTACAGCAAATAATGCCAGTATAGAACCTTTACATTATGTGGAGAACCATCCATCGAAAGGCCCTATAATTACTCTCTTAGCAAAAAGGGTTCTATGTGGAATCAGGAAGTTGGTTCTTTGGCATGTAAAAGGGGGGAATCTTTTTTGGTTCTTTCTTGATTTATGATGGAAACCAACACCACTTAACTGTGGTTAACTATGTAAACATTGAGACGGTTGTTTGAGCTGTCGTGGGTCTTTAAATGACTGTTGTCTTCACTAAAGAACGGTTAAAGAACGCTCTATTTAAGTGTGAACCAAAACTGCTTCTTCTATGGCTTTGCTTCAACAAATCTCTTATTTTATGAATATAAAGAGCATATTCATATTATGTAATCTAGTTTTGCAGCACACTATAATGTTAATACAATTAAAAAAGTCATTCTTTGAACTTGATCTAATGATGCCACACATTTCTAATCAATTGAATATAGTACACTCAGCATAAATGGTCATTGTTTACTCGACATAAAACATTTTATGCATGCATATTAATTTCTAAACATATTTGCAGTGTATAAAGTGGCCAATATGGAAATTTGAAGACATTTGCAAAACATACCATCGGTCATTGTTCTTTAAGTACTGATAACATCCACTTTATGTTCTTAAAAACATATTGTGATATAATTATTACAAAAATGTACTGTCCTATTGTTCACGAGCAACAAACAACATACTTGGTTCCTTTTTTTTTCAAGTGTATGATCACCACTGATTATGAAGTACACACTGTGCAGAAGTCAGACACAACTCTTTATTAATGTCACTTAAAATTACAAGTAAGTATAAGTTGCTTTTCAGGAGTTATTTCTAAAGAGTCTAGATAAGGAGAGAAAATAGAGAGCCTCCTAACAACCACCTGGAAGATCTGTTAGGACACCAAAACTGCCCCATCATATAAACAGCACTTAAAGCTTTCATCTTTGATCTGAAAACATCCACAGGTGTTTCTGTCCATCCTTCCACTGTGAGAAGACGACTCAGCGCTGTGGGTCTGAAAGGATGTGTAGCTGATCAAGAAGAACCTCACTGAGAAAAGGAGACGGACACATCAAACAAAGAAGCTGAACGATGGACTGACCACCCCAGAGTCCAGACCTCAACACCACTGAATGTGTTTGATTACTTCAGAAAATCATCAACCAGCTTCTAAGACTGAACTTTGGAGGTGTGTCTGTAGATTCTTTGAGGAGCTGAAAGTGGGTCTCCTGAAAAGAATGGAAGCTGTGATGAAGGTAAAGAGTCACACACTGACCACTCAAACGGCTGATAGTAGATTTGGCTGTTGAGGCTTCTGTGTCATTTTTTTTTTTCCTGATACTGAAAAATGAACTATATGCTTGAATAGAGCTTTGAAATGTAAATGTAAACTTGATGGTGTAAACTGGAGAGTAAATAAGCGAAGGTGGGTTTGTTTCTCCGATGTTTGCACAGTGCTGTATATAGAGAAGCGTAGGCTGAATGTATGGGCCGGTCATCCTGCAGTGCCATCAGTGGATTCACTGAGACAAAACTGTAGTTTAAGTGACAATTTAACCAGCGCGGTTATTATCCTCTCACTTTTAGAGCCCTCTCCGTGTGTGTGTGTGTGTGTGTGTGTACCACCCCCTGGTCTGGCCATTCCAAAGCCTCGGGGAATGGCTAAAAATCAATAATCTTCCCCGCCTCTGTCTCTTTATTCATTTAATAACTTGCAACCTTTGTATTATTGTCCTACTGATCTTTCTCCATCTGCAAAACCTGATTGCTTCAGATTCGTCCATTGTGCTGCTCCACTTTCTCTTTGTGTTCTTTTACTACTAAATATCAAATCGCACAAATATATGAATATGTTCGTTGTTGATGTGATCAAAGATTATTATGGTGTATTATTTATTTATTCTCGAGGCTTTTTATTGATTGTGTTATTGTCTCCACCACCAAAAACGGCAAAAAGCTTTATCACTTTTGCAAGAAAATATTTCCCTGTTTTATATTTCATTGCTTAAGGCAGTCAGACACTTTTGTGAGTGAATATACACGAGACCACAATAGAATACTAATAAGTTTCATTTTTGGTCCATTTTTTTCCATGCATATATATGAGTTCTATGACATGATTGTAGTGGAATGTTTTATTTTTGGTTATTTTTTTTTATTTTTGGTCTTTTTTGTATTCTTTGTCAACTCATATATCATTGTATATGTTATTATTTAGTAATATTGTAAATTATACATATATGATAAGTAATATGTGTAAAGTATATATATATATATATATATATATATATATATATATATATATATATATATATGTGTGTGTGTGTGTGTGTGTGTGAAGTGATATTTTTACCATACACATTGTAATATATGATAAAATGGATTAAATATGATCAAATATGGTACAAAGTATATTAATATAATATGAATATTTCACAGTTTTGCAAAATTTGGTGCATACATGTGTGTATGTGTGTATATATATATATATATATATATATATATATATATATATATATATAATATAAGTGATTATAATATATGATTATAGCAGAACACTTTTTGTTACAATAGAGAACCAGTTAATCATGGAGAAGAACCATCCATGCATTGAGATGTCACTCTGGTTCTATATCTAACCATTGCCTTTATTAAAGAACCCTTTAAGAACCCTCTATTAGATCTGCAGCCTGCAGAGTTTGCATTATATACTGCGTTTATTATTCCTTCGCTGACGCAGACGCTGTATAATGTAATTCATGATTAAATGAGTTTGTCTGTGATGAGGGTGAGTGAAGTTTAGAGCTCAGTGTTTGGGTGAGTTCTCCTAAATGCTAAAGCTGAAGATGTTCTTGAATAAACAGGGCAGAAAAGAGAACAGCAGGAGCCATAACAGGATCCTGCTATTGATTTCTTTTTGTGGTGCAGTTCTATTTAGCTGCTGTCAAAGCTACTTTCCACCAGCCAGAGTCAAATTGCCGTATTTACAGCGAGAGCCCTCGTGGAGTGGACGACACACGCACATACGCGTGCACACACACACACACACACACACACACACACACACACACACACACACACACACACACTCCAACAATACACCCATTCAAACAGCATCGCGGTCCACGATCCAAAACATCTGACAGAAAAGATGCGCACTACAAAAGCTCCAGCTTCAGGTTCCTGATAAACAAGAGTATCTGCTGTCATTACACACACACACACACACACACACACACACACACACACACACACACACACAGACAAAACTCTACTTTTTTAAAGTTCTCTATATGTGCAGGTGAAGTTTGTATACATGGACTTTGCACTTTGTGTTGTATAGTGACAATTTAAAATATAATATAATATAAAAAGTTTGGGTGTTCATGGTCAAAATACAGTTTGTATTTTTTTATTGCATGTAAGAAATTGATAAGTTCCCACCTCCTCTACACATTTTAAATCACAATTTCTATTTATTCTCTAAATTCAAAATCATAATCAGAAAAAATAAAATGTAGCATGTGCAAAAGTTTGGGCACATTCCAAATTTTATGTTTTATTTTTGACCCAAATTTGTGCTCTAAATTTTATAGAAATATGCCATATTTAAGTGTGTTCCCTGTAGAGGATGTGTTACTTATTTGCCATTAGAAAATCAAAAATATTGAAAATTTTAACAAAGGTGTCTAGACTGTTTCATACGACTGTAAAATAAATAAACCAAACACATGTAAATAAATGGTAAAAGTCTGTATGTGCTAATTTTACTCTGTTGGACTAAATGGAGATGTTTATATTTTTATATATGAGTATATGAATTTGCCATGTAGACAACAGAGGTATATGTAAAAGCTCTGCTCTCCTCCTTTCTTTTGCTTCTCTTTTTTCTCTCTTTGCTCCTTTCTTTTCTCCCGTTACTCCTCTTTTCCCTTCCTTTATTCCTCTTTTCTCTCCCCTCACGCCCCTCACACGTGCGGACACAATGAGCCACACGCATGTGGACACTGAGTGTGAAATCGCTGTGATTCTTATTGTGTAGCTGATTTATTCACACACACACACACACACACACACACACTCATTCATATATATATATATATATATATATATACACACAATAGCCAAATCTCATAACCTATCTCAAATATAAGTTAAAAAATGAACTGTTTTATTAGCTAAATCTCTGACACATCAGTTAAACTCACACAGTTCAGACTTACTACTTTTTCTCAGTTCTCAATTATACTTTATAAATATATATATATCTGTTTATATATGTGTATTTTTGAAATGTTTCATATGTGAGATCAAACCCAAAATGTTTATCTTTATTTACCTTCATAAACAATACCTTTGTAAATAACAAATCATCTCTGAACTCAGGAGTTTTGCAAATTGAAACAATATCAGGAATAAAATTCTTTTTTTCTAGCATTTATGCTGAAAATATCATGATCATCAACAGTAGCTGCTCCATACTGTTATTAGTAATTGATAGAAAAATGATCATTTTATTTTCGTCTCTCATGTTACGTTCAACCTTCTACATTTACTTGCTCCTCTTCAACCTCTCTAAAATTTTGAATCAGTTGGCTGTTAAATATTATTTGAATCAAAACTGATAATATACTGCTGATGAATTCTGAAAAAAGGTATACAAATACCTACAGATTAAACAGTTTATTTCTACTGTATACAGACAGTGCAGATATGAATAAACCCTGTAGTTGTAGATTAATGCAGTTATTAGTTTCAGCCTGTGCTGTATGTATGTGTTTCTGAGTCACTGCTGTATAAACAGATGTATTTTGTTCTCCTGAAAACCATAATTTGTTTGAAATCTGTGTTGATTAATGTGTCTGAATATCTATGTGTAGTTATTGCACATATAAGAATTTCTTTGCATGTTTACTGTTTGTAGTCTGTCTATGAAGCAGAGCTGATTCTCTATTTATTGGGCTTCCTTAATAACAACAACAAAACAGAGAGCTCACATCACCCCTGTTTACACACTGCACTGACTGTATCTACCTGAGATTTTAAAGCTCTGCCAAAAGTTTTTAAGGCTCTAAATGACCTTAAAGCTCCTGAATGTCTGTCTGTTTGTGATCTTAGATCTGCAGTTACTGACCTTCTGCAAACACCTTCTGTAAATGACAGAAAATGTGGAGAGACTTTCAGTTATTCTGCTTCTAAAGTGTGGAGCTCAGTTCTCGGATCTCAGATCTGTAAATATTATCTTATCTGATTTTAAATTAATGCTCAGTTTCTTCATTTATTGTTAAGCTTTATTACCCGTCTGTAAAGCACTTTGAGCTCCAGGTGAGATGAAAAGTGCTCTACAAATATATTATTATTATCAAAAATTATATTCATTCTTTTTAATGACCTTTAACCTCCTTTCACATTTGAACTATGCAAACCGGGTTTTCCTCATTTATAAAAGTTCTGTTGAATGCTGTGTTTATTATGTCAGTTGTGCAGGAGGGTTTGTCCATTTCATCTTGGCACCGCCATCTTTATGGCAAGGTGTGAATTGTTTTTCACAGCAGGGGGTTCTCACCCCTCCCTCCCCCTTTCGACCCTCATTGCTCATTAGCAGCTCAACATAGTCACAACATTTCATGCGCACGATAACAGTTAGAGGAAATATATTTGACTATATCACAGTTAGTTCTGACCTTGTAATGTGATTGGCTGAGAGACACACTCCAACGCTGATATGAGTATCACTCATATTTCATATATTCATATATTCACATATTCATATACCCAGCAACAACGACCAGCTGTCAGAAAAGTAACTGCACCAACAAAGTAACACAATTACAAAGAATTATAATAACCAACATTTTGTCTAAACAGTAAGCGAGCAACTATGACGAAAACATACTCTTACTGCCGTCTGCGGCAGAGCGCCTTCTACCTTTATTTTGTTGTGTAGCATTCTACTTATATTCCACCTTAAATATCTCCTGATAGTGACACTCTGACTGAATCGCTTTATCACTGCGTCTTTTTGCCTGTAATCTACAACAACCAGCCATTATGGACCAAAATCAGATAGTTTACAGGGAAACTTCTCGATTGCTGAGTGGCTGATTATATATGTGCATAAATGCTGCTAGATGAATAGCATCACGTCATAAACACCTCACAGTGTTAACGCAACATCAGTAGTTCATAGCACTGTCAGAAATGCTGATATTCCTAACTGAAGCCTCTAGCAGTCTGGCTGATCCCCTGAAAACTGTCTCAGGCTTATTACATACTAAAGCTTAAGATTCAGTAACTACAGGGACATCAGTGCAGACTGGTTAAGCTATTCTTTGGTTATAGAAGTGTGTAATAAAACTTGCTGGCGGCCCTGACCCTTTAAGGGGTCAATGGGCTTCATTCACCAATCGTTCTTAGAAAGAAATTTCTTCTTAAAACCCTCACAGTTTACACGTTTCTGACATTCACCAAGGTTTTCTTATCTGGGATTTGTTCTTAGGTAAGAACAGAATCTACACACACTCAAGAGCACAAAGGTGAGAACAGTTCTGCGCTTTAAGAACACGACATGAATCTGACGGAGACTTTTTCTTAGAACCTTTCTCAAGAACAGATTTAAGAAAAAACATAGGAAGACGTTGGTGAATGAGTCCCACTGATCTTATTCAAATCAGAGGGAGGGTCATACAGCTCTCTTTTCTCCATGTTGTATTAGTTTCTTTTCCATTTTTTGACTAGCAGTTACATTCTGGCACCATTTAAGGTGGAACGGGAAAATTAGAACAAGAAGCTGGTGAATGAGAAGCGACTTCAGCCTGGAAAAAAATCAAACATTGAGAGACACTTTACAAGAAACTGTTCTACTTTTGTGGGAAAGTTTCCTGCCAGAGATGTGAGAAAAGCAGCTGAGCTAAAGCTTAGTAAGTCTGCGTTCTTGTTTATAATATGTATATATTTTTAGCCTATACTAGTACATCAGCACATACTGAGACATATTTACAGCCAAGATGGAAAAACAGACATAAAATGGACATAATATGTTGTGGCTACCAAGGTGTGGATCAGCTGAAGTATTTAAGGAGGAACATCAGTGTGATGTACCATATTAATGATTACAGAGGAAGTGTCTGTCAACACCAGCACTATGCCACTCCTGTCTGGTCTAGTTAGCTTTGTTGTTGTTTTATATGCAAAATGACAATTATTATAGTTCCTTTTGACTTGGTGGCGCTGATTACTTAAGTGATACTTAAAGAGAGTCAGTCAGAGTGCCGTTATTGGACAATTTGTCACTTATAGAATGCTGCTCAGCCAATCAAATTGCAAGGCCTTATTTGCAGAAGATCTATGTGTAATAATAATGGATACCAACTGAAACTCTTTAAGTATCACAGTGCTGGTTCTCGCTCCTTCTCTTTTAATCCTCATTGCTCACTAGCAGCTCAACACTGGCTTTGTAATGTGATTGGCTGAGAGGCATTCCATGAGTACCAGCATCAACTGATGCTCACTCACACAGAACCACTTCGTCACACCGTCTCTTTGCCTGTAAACTAGCGACCGGTTATAAAAAAGTAACCCACACCACAACAAGAATCACAATCGAGCAACAATGACAAAACAGTATATCTGAAGTATTATTGTGCAATCATATTAATTAAAATGTCCATTTTCGCTGGAGGGTTGACCACTAAGGCCTGCAGAAAGAGGCGACGCCCGTCCCCTTTCAACAGCATCACAGTCTGTTCATCTGAAACACACAGCTTAGCCTGTCCTCAGATCGAGAGCCTGACTGATTCACCTGTAAACAACCTGCACTGAGTTAAAGCTGATTATTTACAGCAACAGTGCAACACTGTTAATGTTTACTTCTTTGCTCGAAGTGTTGTGTTGCGCATCTGCAAGCGCAGGACTGTGTGTGTGTGTGTGTGTGTGGGTGTGTGTGTGTGTGTGGTGTGTGTGTGTGTGTGGGTGTGTGTGTGTGTGGGTGTGTGTGTCCAAACAGAAGCAGTAGAGAGAGAGAAAGAGCAGTGGTCCTACCTTGCAGAAGAGAGGCCATTTCTGCGTGTTTCATTTGTTGTTTCGGCGATCAGAATGAGCCGCTCTCATGCAGATGACCAGGCCTCTCTCTCCCTCTCTCCCCCTCTCTCTCTCTCTCTCTGTAATAGTGTGAGTCTCCCAATCAATTAGCCCTGCCTTAGATTGATCAGGCCCTATTGTGGCCACCTTTCCTGCTGCCACACACAAACACACACACACACACGCAGACACACACACACACACACACACACACACACACACACACACAGAGGGATAAATGACTCTGTGATTTTATTGGCAGTGAACTGTGATCAATGATGCTTTGCATCCGAATCTCCTGAAGCTCAGCTGGAGAGTGACTAAGGGAAACTAAGGAGCGCATGACCTACTGCAGCACGCACGTTTGTTTACATACAGCATTAGTCAGTGGTGACATGTAGTCATTTCTTTTCTCATTTTAAACCTGTAAAAAACCAACAGAAAGTTTTAGAATTTTGGATTCTGGATTTTGAAAATGCAAAGGAAATATTTAAGATTCTGCATTATTTCTAGTCACTATTCGCATTTCAGCAAGTTTGTGTCATTGAGCATCACGTTAAGGCCATTTTGAAGCTCGTGTCCAGATGACTCTCTTTAGAAGCCTGTGGAGCTCAAGCACACGGCAGCATTAAAGCAAAAAAAGGACGTGCCACCAAAAATAAAGAAATTGTAAATTTCTCGTAAATATTTCTTAAATTGTACTATTCTCAAATTTCTATGTTAATAAATTAATTTGTAATTAAAATCTTTAGAGCTGAATTCCAAAAGAAAGCAAAATGCATCCATTTTACATCCATAGTGCTGTGACGCTTTTGGAACACACTGTGTGTGTGTGTGTATATATATATCGTTGTTGTCAGAACAAAACCTCGTATCTCTATTTTACATATATACATAACTGTTAGCTGATTCAGACAGTTACACTGTAAAAAGCAATTTGATATTTTAACTTAATGTATAATGTGTAGTAATGATTAGTAATAATGAAGAATAGATCATTCACATCTAAACCTCTAAAACAGTTACAGTTGTGTTAGAATCATACTAGTAAAGTATATGAATGTATAGTGTAACATGTTTTATATTTATTACACTGCATTGTGTTGTGTTTTCTGTTGGGCAGTTTGGTATCGATTAGAGTCTGTTTTAAAACACATAGAGGTCATCGGCGGTCTTCTGGCCCATTGAAGTGACCATTGGCTCAGTGGGCCAAGTGCGCGCACACACACACACACACACACACACTCACACACGCAGAGGCCATCAATAATCAGGTCATGGTGCTGCGGGCTCGGGAGATGGGGAGATTGGGTACGGTCAAGGTTGACCTTTATTACCCTTTAGCCCACAGCTGCAGGCTAAATGCTACATGCTAAACGCTCGATGCTGACCGCGGCAGCACGGAGGCTCTGTTTCCAGGCAACAGCCACCCAATCAGGCCTGTCTACAACCTTCACAAAAATCCTACAAAGGAGCTTTTTCAAATCAATCAGGGCCACCAGCACCGCCAACCAGCCGTGTGTAATTTTTGGCCCGACAGTGTGAGGACGAGTATCGTTTCTGGACAAATCCTGGCTCTGATTGTGTAGAGATGTAGGACCACAACAAATGATCTTCAGTAATGGCCGGCAAAGAAAATGCTGTAAGAATTATTAAGTCTCTAAATTGGAAACCAGTGATTATGATGTTGGTCCTGAGCTGCTGCCATTGAATGCCTGGTTTTGAGGTTTGATTAATGTAGTTAAAGGCAGTCCACAGCAGTGGGACAGCTCCTCTTCCTGGGGGTGGGGGTGGGGGTGGGTCACATATACAGTGCTATTCATAACTATTACATCAGTTAATGACCAAAAAATGGGTCTTTGCTTGTATTAATACAACGTTTGGGTTTCCTGGAAATCAGATTAAACTTAGTGTGGGACTTAATTGCAATGCCAACAGTGTTTCACCACTAGAAATCTGGTCTAGTGTAGGTTTAGGCAGAATATGTGTCTGGACATGTGCTATTAGAATAAATATACATTATGACCATTTATGCGAGGCAGAATTACATTTTATATTGTGAGCTGGTTTAGAAGAACACAGGGCTGATTTATTCTAATGCTGTTTTATGCTTATATAATATAATATAACATATAAAGCTTTATCAAGCCAGTAGCTGATAATTGTCTTTATTTAGAATAAATAGATGATTTATTGCTGTTTTTCCTGTGAAAAGAAAATAAGCACATCATAGACAAGATAAGTAATGTGTACAACATTACAATGTGATGAAATTGCTTAATTCACTTTAGTTACTACTTAATAAAGTAATAATAAGCAGCTAGTGGCTTCATAAGACAAAGTTAAGGCTTAAATAACCCTTAATAAGAGCATTACAAGTGCATTATAAAGCCCCACTACTGAATGGTTTCCTAAAACTGTCGACTTTTCTATGTATGTCACTCACTTTCTGGTGTGCACAATCGACCTGTACTGAGTCGTGGCGTCAGTGCAGGACTCGTGGAGGCTGGAGCTCCACTGAGCTGCTGGAATAAAAGGCTGGTTGCTTATTTTTCTGTCAGGTTGCATCATGAACAGAACCTCCTCATCACGGATTACTGGGTCTCCAGTCTGAACGAGAAGCTTCTGCTGGAGGAATAATATGGAGGTGGATATAAACAGCTCAGATTAATCACACACTGTTCTGGGAAAGAATCTCTTTCGCAAACACATCACACTTCTACGCTCATTTAAACTTTTCTGGCATTTTCTAGACAACACATTTCTGGATATTTTAACTTGTTTTGAGTTATTCTTGGAATAACAACATTATTCGCATTATTTTTAAAAAAGTAATTATTTGTAATTTCTTTTTAAAAATGAAAATTATTTGCATTATTTTTTTTAAAGAGCAAAATTATCTGTAATTTCTTTTAAAGCAAAGTTATTTCCATTATTTCTTTAAGAAAAGAAGAAAATCTGATATTTCTTTTGAAAACTAAATTGTTTGCATTATTTTTAAAAAGCAAAATGATCTGTTCTTTCCTTCAAAAAAAATATTTGCATTATTTTTTTTTGAAAAAAGGAGCAACATTATCTGTAATAGCTTTATTGTAAAGACTGAAATTATTTGCATCATTTCTTTAAAAAAAATACCCTTATTTCTTTGTAAAAAGCAAAATTATTTGCATTATTCTTAAAAAGTTAAATTATCTATCATTTAAAAAAAAAGTTTAAAATGTTCATTTTAATTTTATAGAATTAAAAGGTAAAAAATGTAAACTTTGCATTTAGAAAAGCAAAACTATTTGCATTCTTAAAAAATCTACATTTCCACATAAATAAATTACACACTTTTACTGGATAAAATAACTCTTAAAAAGTAAACTAAGCTAAATAATGTTATAATATTCTCATAACTATAAATATCTGATTGTAAGATGAGATTACTTACCAAGATATCATGCAATGAATTATGTAATTACAGTGAAATAATTAAGGAATCTATACTGATGAGGGTTAATATTAATAGAGTAGTGATGGTAAAAGGTGCTAAGTCAACTTATGATGATCTTTGCATGCATTTTGGAATGGCTGTAGTAGCGGAGAAGGTTTGGAGCTGAACACTGACCCAAACTGACCTCTCTGACCTTGACCTATGGCCCCTTTCAGGTTGCCAACTAATACAATGCTGTGTGTGAGTGAGAGTTTATCAGTATGACCACAGCAGGCTGACCAATGACCCCCACATACATTAGCATGCAAACACACACACGTACACACATACACACACACACACACACAAACACACACACACACACACACAACACACACACACACACACACACAACACACACACACACACACACACCACACACACACACACACACACACACACACACACACACTCACACACACACACACACACACACACACACACACTCACACACATAAACACACACACACCACACACACACACACACACACACACACACACACACATCACACACACACACACAAACACACACACACACACACACACAACCACACACACACACACACACACACACACTCACACACATAAACACACACAAAGCTAAGGAGCCACACTGCAAAATATGATATCTAAGCAATACATGTCAGATTTCAGAGTCAATATATCTAATATTTCATGTTGTGAGATTGTTTTAGAAATATTATAAGAATATTAAACATATTTCTTCACATGTTTATTTATTTTTAGCAATTTAATGCAGTGAAAGAGTCTTATTCGTTTGATATTTATGTCTGAAGTTCTAGCATTAATAGATCAGGTACATGAACATGAGCTTATGATGCCATGTTAGTAGATAAGCAGGTGTATATATTAGCATTTAGTGCTAATTGTTGAAATAACTGCTTTATATTCTAGTTTAGGAATGATTAGTTTCCTTTGCTGAAAAGTGAGTCATGTAAAAGAATAAATGGACCAGAGGGGTCCACTTCCATCAGGAGGCTGTCCCTGATTGGTCGTAATCCCCAACTTAACCGGGTTAGCCGTGTAGCATAAACCGTAATATCTCCTGGTAAAAACATAATCATAATGTGGGACAGAAAATCCAAACTAAGCATGGACGAAGGTTGGACAATAAGGTAAAAAAAAGTAAAATTTGCATTATTTAATTAATTTTTAAAAATTAAAAATATCTATGTTATTTTTTTTTAAAAAAAGCAAAAAATCTGCATTAAATTTTCCACAGTATTTGTTTAAAATATATATATATATATATATATATATATATATATATATATATATATATATACCCAATTATTGCTAAAAAACATCTGCATTAATTCTTAAAATAAGCAAAAATATTTCCATTTTAAAATAGCACACTTTCACTGGATCTAATTACTTTTACAAAATGAAACAAACCTAAATATTTTTACAATATTTTTGCAACAACCATGTAACAAGAAATATTTGATTTTAAAGTAGATTTAAGATGATATTATTATTATTATCTTGATAGCGCAAATTAAAACCTGTCTACACAGAAATTTTTAATAACTATACAACAGATTATGTAATTTCTTTACACTGATGAGGGTTAAATATACACCACTTGATTAATCATATTTTATTATTAATTGTGATTTTGGCTTCTAACAATTATGGAAAGAAGATAAGATTGAAATAAAATAATTATTGTGCTGAATTTCACAAAGGTGCTGAATTATAAATCTAGTGTACCCCTTTCCTCTACAGTGGTGCGCTTACAACCCTCCCCAATCAAATTTATTTTGGTCTAATTTATTTTTTATTTACTATTTTAAAACATGTTTTGTTAAATATGTGTAGTTTAGTAAATGTTCTGCAGGTTGTGGACATAATTGATTTATTTGTTTTGATCTATTTAATTTTATTGATCATCTTTATTATTTAAATGTATATATATTTACATATTATATATTTGTTATTTATTTATAATTTTTATATATTTTTAAATTGTTTTTCAGCTGAATTATTTTTAAGGTTCAAGGAAATCTACTGTTAAAAGTTGAAATTGAATAAGTTGAATGTTTCCGAAGTCAACAAGTACTCGTGTTAAATAATCGTGATCTCAATACTAAACAAAATAATTGTGATTATGATTTTTGCCGAGCAGCCCTTGCTTGAAGTATGTTGCAAATGCATATATTGTTTGTTCTTGTATTTTCATCTAGACACATAAAACTCATAAAAATCATCCAGTCAATTATTATTTGATAGAATGTATGAACAAGTTTATGTCCAGATCTGATTTCTCACGGCAGGAACACACACACTCACACACACGCTGACACACAGTGTGTGTGCAGCGGGAGCTGAACGTCTCCCTGACGCAGAGTGTAAATCATATTCTCTTATTGATTAGCTTCTGCTGCTTTATGGCCCAGATGTTGTAAACGTCCCATTTTAACTGCTGCGTATTTGATATCAATCTGATTAAAATATTTGCTTCCATAAAAGAGCGGCCCCACGGCAAATAGTCCGAATCTGCCATTAATGATTACTTAAGCGATTAAGAAACATGCAGATTACGATATGGCCATCAATTTTTCTTTTCCAAAGCAAACATGTGGCCGGTGCTTTCCTGTTTGAGTTACGGGCTGTGATTAAGTAGCAGGACGCAGAGAGGATCAATTTCTTTACCCTAAGCAAAGAGGATGTGACCATTTATCTGACCCAAACATTTCACAAACATCATAAAATACATCTTCCCTGGCCAGCGCACGCTGATTCAGCACTTTAACCCTTAGACTTCTGGAGTTCTTGCTGTACTGCTCTGCTATTAAAATCTAATTGTTTAATTATGTGATTATTTACCTAATAATCACACTTAATTACATTAAAAATTATGCCTGAAGAATTTCAATGTCAAAAATGTAAAATATGTTTTTACATGTTGAAAAATAGTCCTACACTTTTTCTCCTTCACTGTTTCTGAAACACACTTAAAAATGATAGAAAGTGGTTCTATATAGAACCATGAACACTCAAAGAACCCTTTGCATGATCAAAAGGTTCTTTGCATTGTGAAAGGATTTTTCAGATGGATGGAGAATGCACTGTAGATGGTTCTAGATAGGGCCTTTCTGAAAATGGTTCTATTTAGCTCCAAAAAGTGTTCTATTATAGTAACAAGCTTGACATGGCAACAATGGAAGAACCCTTTTTGGTGCTATATAGAACCCTTTTAAAATGTTTCCATACAGAATATTATCCATATCTACAGCACATTCTCTATCCATCTGAAGAAACTTTCACAATGCAAAGAACCTTTTAATCATGCACAGGGTTCTTTAAGTGTTCATGGTTCTATACAGAGCCATTCTCTTTACTAAAGTGCCCTTGAAGAACCACCACTTATTAGAGTGCTGCAGAATGTACAAATTTTGACTTAGTATCTCAAAATAATTATTTATGTTTTCAAAACATTGATTTATTTAGTTGAAATTACTTTATCCATTACGCTTGAAATTTAATAACTTAAGATTTTGAGATGCTATGTCAAAATAATGACTTTTATTTTGAAGAAAAAAGTCATTTTTTTCAACATAAAAGTCACTTATAGTTGTTATTGAAATATTAAGATAATATTTTTTGAAAATGAGTCATTATTGTGAGATATTAAGTCTTTATTTCAAAATACATTTAAAAGTGGTGGTGATAGGAACCAGGGGTCACCATGTCTACAACATACATATAGACATTTTATTTACTATCCAAACAAACAAGTGTCTTTTGAGTTTTTATATGGAATATTGATGATGATAAAATACTAATAAACCTGAAATAATAAGTTTCTCTGGGGCTACTTTGCCTCACAGTGCCCTGCATGTATCCCCCTCCCATGATTTAAAGGCCAAAGTCTTCTCAAAACTATCATAAAACAGTGTCTCAGTCATCAGGCAGTGAATTCATAACCATTTGATATAGTAACTTTCTGTGAGGGAGCTTTTAGAGGTGGACGTCTGGTTCCTATCACCACCACTGTGAACAGTTCTGACTCGGTAAGTTTATCTAGAACGGAGCGTTTCACACCAAACCACTCTGAATGACTCTGTTTACATCTTAACCATTTAGTTACAGCCAAATTTTACAAAATTGGTGGAGTTTCCCTTTAACGAAACCACACACCATCACAGTGGAACGCCAGCATAGCCGAAAGACAGACAGACTGAGACAGACACAAACAGCTGCTCCTCTGAGTATCTGTGTGATACCAAATCTCTGTAAACACACAGAGTCCACACTATTGTAGCAAATGACCCTGAAACCACACGCACTCGCACTCAAACCCACACCAGCCTCTCCTGTGTGATTAATAAGCAGGACAGGACGAGTGCTTATCATATTACCATTTCCATGCTGCGTTCAGGAGAGCTGCAGATAAGAGCACAATGTCAACACTCTCCTCAGGCCTTATCACACCAGCTTAGAGTCGCCCTTAATGGGGACCATAAATGGCTGCCAATCGTTCATTTCAGCATCCAGATACTCAGGAAAGCTTTTCTGTCCAGGAGAAGCTCTAAGAGCTCATCTCCCACACAGGGATTAACGTGATAGTTTGTAGAAAAGCCACAATTACGCAGTTTCCCTCCCTCACCCTAAATGTGCACCAGCGTTCAAAAGTTTGGATCAATGTTTTCAATAATAACTAATTTATAAATGTATAAACTCTAATATGTTAGTCCTGTTCAGCTTCAGAGCTTTTAGATGATTAGGACAATATGAAGCTGTGAATTAAGATAAAAGATAAAGCAGAGAAAGAGAAAGAGAAAGCTGCACTATGTAGGTTTTGGGGATTTGGAGACCTCTCTGGTGAAAATGTATAATTGCATGCAATGTGCAGAAGAAACACTTCGTAATGTGGTTGTGCTTCAGACCCCTTCCCCGAGCCGATGAATCTGATAATTGGAAAAGAAGTCAAAGAGAACTTCTGAGTGGATGTGAGTGAATTAATAGTTTGCAATGCACAATAATCAGACTTCTTCTTCCTTCTTCCTGGTTTATATTTTTTGTTTGCTAACTCATCCCATAGTTTTCAAGAAGTTGACGCCATTCGATATCGACTCCAGAATGTTTGGTCTGATCATGAATGGTGTGCTTGTATACAGCTTTTTGATCGGACATACGTTTTACATACAATCATCAATAAATGACTATTTTTTTCCTATAGAAATGGATTGAGTGCAAAAGTGTGTGCAGCCAATTTATGTCATGTTGATATAAGGCCATTAGTAGCATCCTATTAACCATGTGGGGAAACATAGCAGCCAACACCCTAGCAACCACCTGGGATTCCATAGCAACCACCTAGCATCACCGCTTAGGAACACCTTAGCCACCACCTGGGATACCATATCAATCAGCTGATTAACACACTACCAACCACTTAGCGACACCCGGGCAACTACCTGGGATACCTTAGCAACCACCCAGTAACACCCTAGCAACCACTTAGCGACACCCTAGCTACCACCTGGAAAACCATAGCAACCACCTAGCAACTCCCTTGCAACCACTTAGCAACACCCTAGCAACCACCTGGGATACCATAGCAACCACCAAGCAACATCCTAACAACCACTTAGCAACCATCTGGGATACTATAGCAACCACCTAGGGACACCCTAGCAACCACTTAGCAACACCCTAGCAACCACCTGGGATACTATAGCTACCACTCATCAACAGCCTTGCAACCACCTAAAATACCATAGGAACCGTTCAGCAACACCCTAGCAACTGCCTAGCAACTGATAAAGCTGAGCAATCATTCTGCACTTTCTTCAGGAAATGCGCTTGTCTAGTTTAGTGTTGTCATCATATCTTCATCACTGTAATGTCCATTTTGTATTTGAGACCTAAACATCGAGGCAGACCTTCTTTTTGAGTCTGTGTGCATGTTAAGACATACAACGTGGCCCGAAAACCCCCGACCCGACGTCTCACTTTTAAATGATTATTTCACTTTTTTATAGGGCAACTCACAACAGTGAACGCACACCATATAGGGCAGCTTTAAGTTTACTAAAATTAATATCCAGAATTGATCATATGTGGGGATTAAATCTCAAGGCCAATAACTTGTCAAAAAACAGAAATAGATAATTACACTGTAATTATCATTTTGTCCACTCCTGTTCATAGAATTTTTGAATTATTGAATAAAACATCAAAAAATGCAGTTTGAATAGTTTGCAATATTTAAATCCACATTGTTTGTGTCATTGTTGTATATAAAATAACAGAAATTATAAATATGGCAAGTGATTACAAACTATTGAGCACTATTGTAGTTGACCAGCCAAGTCAAGTTTGCTTTCTAAAACCTGCTTCTTTAGTTTTGTAATGGAGGCACTAGGCTAATCTAGCTAACAACTAAGGGAAGCTACACCATTTAGCATGGTGCTGACTGCATGCATAAATCATCAGACTCGCCTCAATCCGTGTGGAGCTGTTCAGTATCTCTAATAGACTTGATTACGTGGTTTCTGACACTGTATGACCCACTGTTATCTACAAACATGGGCTAAAGCACATTAGCATAGCTAAAAACAGCAGAATGACATTTTGACATGAACAAGCGTACAGACAACAATGAGTTGGCTGCTACTACTGTTTTTAGCTACGCAACATACTTTTGACCATATTTATAGGTGACAGTAAGTCATACAGTGTCAGAAACCATATTAGCATGCAAACTGTTTTACATAAGATTGCACTACTTGTTAGCAACAACAGTCTTATAGACCCAGTTATACTAAACTTCCTAGAAACATCTGAAAGTGGCCTGTTTACCTCAAACTCTCTTCAAAGATGAAACAATTTGCACTGCATATTTGACGTTTTGGGATCAGTTTCAGGAAAATGGGAAGAAAACAGGAAAAAAACGGTGCAGCTGTGGTGGCAGCTGCTCATAAATTGGGAGAGTTAAGAGAGCGAGAGAATGATGGTGGGTCAGGGCAGATATATTTTTCCAAAGGCCTTGTTTAGGATCGCAGTGACCTTGAGCTGCGTTGGCGTCTGACACGTTTATTGATTAGCATCCAGCACTGAAGCCTGAGTACCAAACACAGCCTTCAGACAGGGAAACAGCCAGAAACAGAACTGTGGAGACATTTTTAAAAGATTAGTGTGACTAAAAATGTCATTTGCACAGGTTTCTCCTTTTCCCCAAATAATCCACCCAGACATGATTTTGTTTGGATGGTTTCTGACACTGTACGACATGGATAAACATGGATAAAAGTATGTTCAATAGCTAAAAACAGTACCAGTGGACAACCTAATGGTAGTATTTAATAAATGTAGACAGTTTAATCAGAAAATTATTTGCTGATACCTAAAATGTTGCTCAACCCACACTGGAAAGGTTTTCTTTGGAAAAAAATAATGCATTTCTGTTTTTTTACATAATGATGTAATTTCCTTGAATGCAGTTCCACTGTAAGCTCACTGCCACCTTAAACTTACTGCCACCTTAATGCAGTGCCACCTTAAATTCAGTGCTACCTTAAAAAAGTGCCACCTTAAATTCACATAAATAAGTCTTAACTTAATGTGATTTAGGCTTGAGGTTAGCACAATGCTAATTACCAGAGTATACGTTTTCATTACCTGTTAGCCACATTAACCTCGTAGCTCCAGTGCTAAAACTAAGGACGCAAACTCATCAGACATCAAACATCTTGTTACATGTTGAGATGAAGGCTACACTTTTTATGAAAGTTCAAAAACAATCAAAACATTTCAGCTTTTTCAGTTTTACCTGTAATATTCAGAATTCTGCTTGTATATGTTAGCAGTATAACTATATTCGCTTTATTGTTACGAAGGACATATTACTATGTTTCTGTAAAATAAAACCACATGCCGACCTCGAACATGTTGTAGACAGCAGGTCCAAACACACTCATGGATCAATATGGGAATTATTCAACAAAATATCACTGTGAAATATGAATACCAGCAGCATATTCAGGGCATTGCACCATGAATTATTAATAGGTACTCATTAAACTCAATCTCAAATTCATCTGGACTCCAGCATACATGTGTATAAAATTCACTTACATATTTTTAATAACTATTACTGACTACCTCAGTCTATATCATGTATAAATATTTACTGTCATTCATGCACACATTTGTAATCTATCTATCCTGAAATCTCTGTCGTCTCTGTCTGCCTGACTCAAAAAGAAGTTAAACTCTTCATACCTGCTGTGGTCGCGCTCAGCTCTTCTGAATCATGTTGGCACACTATCACGTTTTAATTGTGATGTTTGTGCTTCCCCCTGTGGAGCGATGGGGCCGGTAAGTCTTCGGCCTGACAGATGGCCGTGGCCCCTGCGGCCCGAGAACAATGGAGAATTACTGCAGCATGCCAGCGACAATTGATCAGAAGGATGTGTCATATGTTGGCGCTGGCGCTGTGTGGCGTGCGCCCGGTGTAATGGCACTAATTAACGGCAGGCTGCTGAAAGACAGAAAAATCACCGCTGGGCCTGCAGGCTTTTCTCCAGGCACGAATCAGCAGCCAGACTGAGCTACATGTAAGTGTGCAAGCATGTAAAAAAACAGGCAGGATATGTGAGCAGCAAACCTTTAATGAAACCTCTCTATCTGTCTGTCTGTCTATCTATTAGTCTGCCAGTCTGTCTGTCTGTCTGTCTATCTATAAGCACAGCTTAGTTTTGTTTCACCTAAATCTATTAATTTGTCACTAACTGTCTTATTTCTGCACACTGTTAGAAACGAATACCTCTGTTCTGTGGAAATTAAAACATTTACATTTATTTTTACAAAAACGTTTCACTTTTTGGACAAATCTGATGTTTAGTTTTCATAAAATTATTGATCAAAGACTTTTATTTTTTTCATTGGGAATGAATGGGCGGAATGTTTGGGACATTCAAATCTAACTGCCACAAGTGATGTCACAATGCACATCTCTCACCCAGACACTAATGCACAGTACATACAGGCTCACACGCTCACAGCCTAATGCACAGCCATAACAGCATAAACAATTTTTTAAGTGGCACTGAATTTATGGTAGCACTGAATTTAAGGTGGCAGTGAACTTAAGGAGGAACTGCATTTAAGGTAGCACTGAATTTAAGGTGGCACTGCATTTAAGGTGGCAGTGAACTTAAGGTGGAACTGCATTTAAGGTAGCACTGAATTTAAGGTGGCAGTAAGTTTAAGGTATCAGTAAATTCAAGCTGGCACTGAATTTAAGGTGGCAGTGTATTTAAGATAGGACTTTAAGGTAGCACCTAGCAACACATTACCACCCACCTTGGATACTGCAGCAACCGCCTAGCAACATTTTAGCAACACTTTAACAACCATCAACCCTCTTCCACCAGTTTAACAGTTTAACAGTTTAACAATTAAGCTGGCTTTTTCAAGCCAACTTAAAGTTCGTTCACAAACTTTCCCGTTCTAGTTTACATTTGTAGTTTATTTTTTACCAACTTAAATAAAACTTTTGTCCTGTACTGTAAGTCAGTACAAATGTGTGAATCTAGAACAAATCTACATGCAGGTTTCTCATTCTCTCTGTCTCTCTCTCGCTCTTTCTCTTCTCTCTCTTCTCTCTCTCCTTCCCTCTATCTCTTTTTCTCTCTTTATCTCCCTCCCTCTATTTTTCTCTCTCTCTCTCTCTTTTCCCTCATTTCATTCTCTCTCCCCGTGCCATTTTGCTCTCTCCCCCTATCCACCCCCTCTCTCTTTCTCTCTCTCTCTCCTCTCTCCTTCCCTTTTGGCTTGCTCTCTTCTTTCTTTTTCTCTTTCTTTTTCTCACTGTCCATCATTACCTCTCTCATTCTGTTTCTCTCTCTCTCTCTGTCTAGAGGCTTAGGAACACATCATGGTATTGTCAAAATTATTTTAAAAACATTTATTAGTTATTAGTACCGGACTGATGATCAGAGTTGATGATGATGTGTGTATTCTGCTCAGGGGCGTCACAAGATCATGATCCGTCACTGATTTTGGCCACTAAACTGTCCACAGGACAAAATGTTTCGGGTTCAGAACATTTCTGTTTTTGGCAGTGTGTGATAGCACAGATTTTCTGAAAATAATGTTAAATTTTCTCATAGAGGAAAACAGCTTTTTTACCAAAATATCTCCATTTTATTTATTTTGTTGCATTTGTAACCTTACAGAAATACATGCTCTATTTCTCCTCAGTGCTAATCCAAATTAAGGCCCAGTTTCAGGCCTAAATTTGGATGTACCAGCATCATCAGAAGGAAAACGTCAGATATCAGCATTGAACAGAATTCCCATATCAGCGCATCCCTATGACAGTTATTACTGTCGTTACACTGTAACTATAACTATGTAAACATAAATGTGAAAGTTTAGAATCTGCACTTTCCACACAACGTCTCCACTTATTTCAATGAGCTACGAGTCAGAAATAATTCATCTAAAATTACAGCATGCTTTTTTATCGCTGTCAATAGAGGCAACTTTCTTTCTTTCACTCTTTCTTCTCTCTCCTCTCCCTCTCCTGTCTTTTCACGTACTCTTATCAACCCCCTCTCCTTGTATTCTATCTTCATCATCCTCCCCTCCACTCTTTAATACATGGACTCCTTTTCTCAGCGTCTTGCTCTCTCTTCATTCTCTCGTTGTCAGCTTCATTGCCGGCCTTCTTCCTCTCTCTGTTCATCACTGAGAGAATTTTCGTCTCTTTTTTTAGGGTTAAAGTAACAATAAACTGAACCCTGTACAGGCAACGGCAACCACAAAGGAGGAAGGCGTTCATACGTGCAGCTATGGTGACATCTAGTGGTCAATCTGTGACCACATGAGCGCTGAATGAAATCTTTCAAGAGACACTAAACCAGTTCACACTGAACAGCAGAGTGAGCAATCGATCGATCTCACTGTCAAGATTTGGTCAAGCTTTACAGAACGCTGGTAAAAATCCCATTTAAACTGTAAACAGACTCAGTTTATATCACAATACCTACATTTAAAGTCGGTTTTTCATTCAACCTAATGAGAAACTGTAGAACAGACTCAGTTTATATCACAATACCTACATTTAGAGTCGGTTATTCATTCAGCCTAATGAGAAACTGTAGACAGACTCAGTTTATATCACAATACCTACATTTAGAGTCGGTTTTCATTCAGCCTAATGAGAAACTGTAGACAGACTCGTTTATATCACAATACCTACATTTAGAGTCGGTTATTCATTCAGCCTAATGAGAAACTGTAGAACAGACTCAGTTTATATCACAATACCTACATTTAGAGTCGGTTATTCATTCAGCCTAATGAGAAACTGTAGAACAGACTCAGTTTATATCACAATACCTACATTTAGAGTCGGTTGTTCATTCAACCTAATGAGAAACTGTAGAACAGACTCAGTTTATATCACAATACCTACATTTAGAGTCGGTTATTCATTCAACCTAATGAGAAACTGTAGAACAGACTCGAGTTTATATCACAATACCTACATTTAGAGTCGGTTGTTCATTCAGCCTAATGAGAAACTGTAGAACAGACTCAGTTTATATCACAATACCTACATTTAGAGTCGGTTATTCATTCATCCACTCTTTCAAGCTTTCATTTTCTAGCAAAAATCAGACTTTGAATCTGCTTGGAATATCAAATTAAAGGTGCAGTAAGCGATTTTAATCCAATACACTTTCTTGTCAAAATTCAGTGAATATCTCTTCACGTTCCACTGTTCTATGCGTGCTGGAAAAATCCAGTGTTCGTACACAACCCTCTGTAAACGGGAAACAAAGTGATTCAGACTGAGCCAGACACTTGGCTACGTGCTGATGCCATGCAGGGTCAAGAAGGAGAGATGACTGAGAAACAGCAAAAAAAATAAATAAATTCTCAGATCAGGCGAGAGTGAAGAGCTCGTGTTAACTGCAGAGAGGCGTTTCAGTGGTGGAGAGATCTCCAGGAGTTGATGAGTCTGAAGTTGGCTTCCTATTTGCTAGCTTCTTGTTCGAATTTTCCAGTTCCACCTTAAATGGTGCAGCAGTTACATTCCAGCACCCTGGCTTCTTGTTTGAATTTTCCAGTTCCACCTTAAATGGTGCAGCAGTTACATTCTTAGGTGCCAATAATTTAAGGTGGAATGGGAAAATTCAAACAAAAAAACTGGCAAATAAGAAGCTTTTCAGGAGTTGGTTCTACTTGACAGGTGGGTTACATTAACTTATTTTACTGTTTCACAGAATCAATAGGTCAGTATTGTTTTGTCCTGTTTGCTAATGTCTGTGATAGCTAACCACAGCTGACTAGCATTGCAGCAGCAATTATAGTGACAGTTTGCTAAACCCACAACCAACTAACAGTACTTGCTGTGTCGTCCGCTCTAACGTTATAGAGCAGAATGTGTCCGTACGGCGTTTGTGAAGAGTTTTATGGCCTCTAAGATCTAAAGGAATTAGTTTGTCAGTCCAGCGTCGTTCACCTTAGCAATGCGCTTCCGTGAATTTGGGGGGGTGGAGCTTCTGAAGAAGCACTGAGAGGAGGGGTGCATTTGTTTTACTGTTGAGTTCAAATATCTACAAACGTTCTCCAGAATTGCTCACTGCACCTTTAAGGAGGTCTGACGGCCTGCGGGTCAAAGTCTGCTTCATTTGTAATGCCGCTGTCACGTTAATAGAAAATGCAGGCTCTGTATTCTACATGCTCATAGTTTTCAAGTCGTTTTCACATTTTTATGTGAACATTAAGGTTTTGAAAAAAGCTGTTGGTGTGGATGAAGAAAAAAAAATGTCCAGTAGGTGTGGACGAGGCCTGAGGTCCAGACTGAACGGGTTAATATACTACAGAGAGGCCAGAGACAGTGACTGTTTGGTTTGTGTGAGATAAAAAACAGGAGGAAGAGATAAAGAAGGTACATGAGGTGTGAACTAGTAGGTCAGTGCCAAACCAAGCCCCAGTGATTTAATCTTAGACAATGTGTGGGCGAGAGAGAGAGAGAGAGAGAGAGAGAGAGAGAGAGAGAGAGAGAGAGAGAGAGAGTATCCAATTAGAGTCATTTTTTTTTTCATTTGAAATACAAATGTTTACTAGTAGCCAAATTCCTGCACTCTGAAAAAAGGGTTCTGCTATTGATACAATGTCATCTTGTAACAATAGAAGAACCTTTTTTGGTGCTATATAGAACCCTTTTTGAAAAGGTTCTTATGTAGAACTATATACAACACATTCTCCATCAATCTGAAGAACCGTTCAACCACGCAAAGAACCCTTTAAGCATGTAGAAGGATCTAGGAGTATTCATGTTTATACACTACATGTCCAAAAGTTTGTGGACACCTGCTCATCCAACATTTCCTCTGAAATGAAGGGTATTAATAGTGAGTTTGTTCCTCTTTGCTGCAGTAACAGCCTCTACCCTTCTGGAAAGACTTTCCATTAGAGGTTGGAACATTGCTGTGAGGATTTGATTGAGCATTAGTGAGGTCAGGAATGATTCATTCTGGAATACAAATGCAACTCTAACTCACCCCAAAGGTACTGAATGGAGTACCATCATCTCAGAGAACACAATTCCACTGCTCCACAGCTCAGTGCTGGGCTGCTCTATACACCTCTAGCTGATGCTTGGCATTGGATGTGGTGACGTCATGTGCGGCTACTCCAGAGCATTATATGCTTTTCTCTGGAGATTATACAAGATGTATATGTGCAAATAAATGTCAGCTATTAAATTAAATCTGAATTAAATTGAGTTCACTGGTTAGAATAGGTGTCTGGATACTTTCAGATGTATAGTGCATATAGTGTATAGAGCGTATAGTGCATATAGAACCATAATCTTTACTAAAGAACCATCTTTTTTAGAGTACCCTTCACAGATCCCCATATAGATCACTTGATCTGTTTTCACAATCACATTTTCTTCCAGTGATCTGCTTAAGCACACTGCTGCTCTTATAAGTGATTAAATGAAAAGCGTCGCTGTTCCCGCTTTAACATTTTATTCCAGTTCCAGCCACAGTGAGCCAGTGCTGCCACCTGCTGTACATGAAAATACCCTACAGCATTTTTCATCAGCGCAGTGCTGGAGCTTTCCTGCTTTGCGACTTTGTGTTTTCCTCACTTTAACAGCCCTGAGTTTTATTATTAGCTGACTATATAATTATCAAGCCTGGCTTGAGCTGAAGCAGGTGTGATAGAGCAGAGAAAACGAAAAGGGAGAGGTGGGCGTCAGTACTGCAGAAACCCTGCAGTCACTGCACTGTCTCAAGGCCCAGCATCAGATCTGCAGAGGTAAAGTGGACCGCACTGACCCTAACACACTGCAATATACTAATAAGTACTTACTATGTATTTATTGCACACAAACGTATCTTTGTGATATACTGCATCCCATAATGCAAAGCTGTTATTTCTGCAGGATGTAACCATGGGCGTGACCACACGCTGGCCGTGGGAACTTGTACACGGTACATGACAATTGTTGCATATTGCATAATGAATACTACTGTGTATACTACTGTGAGCATGGAGTAAACAATACATTGGTACACTATGCGGTAGACAGTGTATACTGGTTCAGTATATACAGTATATACTCATACAGTATATACTGGTGTAGTATGTAATATGTGGTAAACAGTGTATACTGGTACTGTATGCAATCTACAGTATTTATTGGTGCTCGTACTAGTATGTAGTTTGCAGTACATACTTTCATAATATACCCAGTAAATACTGTACACTACATACTGTACCAGTAAACATTGTAGATTGCATACTGTACCAGTGTATTACATTAGTACAGTATGCTGTATACATAATATATTGGTATAGCATGCAGTACATTACATTTGTACAATGTGCAGTATACAGTATTTTACACTGGTACAATATGTAATATACAGTATATACTAATACAGTATGCCATATACTGTATCAGTATATACAGTATATGGCATACTGTATCAGTATATTACTTTGGTACAGTATGTAGTACACAGTGTATATTGTTACAGTATGTAGTATACAGTATATACTAATATAGAATGTAGTATATTACATTTGTAGGGTATGTAGTATACAGTATAGACCGATACTGTATGCATTATATAGTGTACTGGTGCAGCATGCAGGTTATTACATTTGTACAGTATGCAGTATACTGTACATAGTCAAGTCAAGTCAAAGATTATTTATATAGTGCGTTTTACAACAGGCGTTGTCACAAAGCATCTTTACAGAAAACATATACTGTTACAGTATGTATTATACAGTATATACTGATACAATATGCAGTATATTACATCAGTACAGTATGCACTATACCTTATATACTGGAACAGCATGCAATATATTACACTGGTTCAGTATGTAGTACACCGTACATACTGGTACAGTGTGCACTATACAGTATATACTGGTACTGTGTGCACTATACAGTATATACTGGTACTGTGTGCACTATACAGTATATACTGGTACAGTATATGTGCTCCCATACAGATTAATTGGATAAACTCTCATTAGTTAGATCAGGTAAAAATCACTACCCCCCCAAATAGTATAAATTAGTGTTTACGTAACTGTAATTGTGAATTGTGAACACAAATCCATCTTTCCAGTTGTCTGAAACGTGTAAAGTCATTTAGCTCACTCAGAGCTCAGGTTAGTCAAGTGCAAATTCCAAAACATGGTTTTAAGCAAACCATAAAACTGGCCATAATGGAAGTTACACTGCTTTCAGATCTATTCTTGCTGAGTGTCGTAAAGCATTGAGAGTAATCTGTGACTGCTTATAGTTTCTTCACCCACTATGTTGTCAGCGCACATTGACATTAGCATGCAGCATGCGCTAGCCTGGGGAAGCTGCTAATTGGAATTCAATCTAATATGACTCACTTGAGTAGCTGCCTTTGTTCATTTTGATTTAGTTACTTCAAAGCCCTTCTTTCATGTGCTGTTTCCGATAATTTGTCCACCCCCCTGTATGTCCTCAAAGATCCTACGACTTCAGCTGTTAAGACAGCCGAGTGCAAGTCTTAGATTTATGTTCTTCAATGTCCTGTTTGCTTTCAAGTGCAAAACTGTGGGGCTTTCTTGGCCTTTGGAAGCTGAAACAACTTCCGATGCAGAAGCAGTAGTCTAACGTCATTCATGACAGTGTGGAGGAATACAGACACTTTACAGGCTCTTCAGATTGTAGGCTTATGGATGCCAACTTGAATTTTGTTTATAGATGAAGTCAGGGCCAGAGTGGGTAAGCGCTAATGCTAATGTTAATGCATAAACTAACACATATAAGCACACAAACACGCAGACAGACTATAAATGTCACATCATATATATCTGAGGTAATTTAGGGGTTTAACCAGCGACCCCCACCTCAAGTGGTTCAGCCCCAGTTTGCTGATTGTAACTGAGTCTTGCACAGTGGAGAGAAATTAGATGAAGCTAAAGTTAGCTTCTCATTCTCATTTCACATTTTACCTTCTATGATTTAGCGGTTACATTCAGATGCCTGGACACTAGCGTGCAACTCCTGCACTATTTTAAGGTGGAATGAAAATTTGAATAAGAACATCAACCTTGAGAGATTAGAGAATCAAATGCAAAGTGAATGAGTAAATCTGGTCACAGTATTATTTAATCTGGTACTGGCTAACACAACAGGCAGCTCAGAGTTAATCACATTTGTTTAAGCCTTCAGTTTATTATCACACACCAGTTTTTGAAGCTCCAGTTGCGTTAAAAGATGTAATTGGGGATGTTTAAAAGCTTATCTGTTCCTTAAACTATGTTTCCTATCTGTTGTCGTCATCTTCTGTTTTTTGTGAATTTAGTACTGACGATGCTCTTTTACCAGTAAGCTGGGATGGGCTTTGTAAAAAGCCCAGTCTGAGCAGGTTTGGATTAGTTGTTAAGAATGGAAAACAGCAGCGGTAGGTCAGCTGAACTGAAGGCCTTATGCATTAGATTAACTACCAACATGATTGGAAGTGACAGAGGAATCAACCAATCATATTTTGATTTACTATGGGACCAAAACATCACTTTAGGCCTTCTGGAAGTTCTAGATATGTCATTGACTGTGAGCTGTAACCCAGTCAGGTTTGGGTTAGTTGTTAGGAATGGAAAACAGAGGCAGCAGCTCTGTGTCAGAACTCTTTACTGAAAGAATCACTGTAAAACTGATACATACAAGCTCAAATAAACGCTAATGCCTGTTACAAGCTTCAAATAACACATATAAAATGTCACCTTACAAGTTTTAAATGTCTGCATTTAATTTTGAATGGCCAAAAGGTTTATGTTAATTACTGTTAGCTTAGTGCTAACATGGTACTAAATTTCTATAAGGTGCTAGCAAATTAGCATTATCATTACCATATATTTTCCTCATTTTTTTAAACTGGCAGAGTTTTGTCATTTATGGCTTCAACTGCTTGAACTGAACTAATTCACCACTGGATTACATACTGCTTGAACATATGTGAACATTTGAATGTGTCAATGAAGTAATTCCAGGAATTCAGTTTCTCTGGAAAGCTGTATGTATTTCTTAGGATTCCTGAAGGCACACGCTGCATTTATTCAGCTGTGTAGCTTCAGTGTGAGATCCACGCTGTTTTAAAGTCTGTTCAAAATGATATGAGTGACGAGAGAGAAAAAGCCCTGAGCTGTGTGTGAATACGCATGAATTTGCATACATTACACTCAGAGCAAATGTCAAGCAGTCGAGGTGGATTCTGCAGCACAAAGCTGTGTTTGTGTGTGTGTATAACTTTGCATTGAACAAATAAATATATTTGCTTCTTTCTTTCAAACCTGGTAAAACAGCAATTTAATCAACAAAATAAACACAGCAAACCATCATAGGGCTTCAGTTAGTACTCCTACTAACTGTACCTGATAAGATCATCAACCTGAACTGTTTTACTTGCTAAAATATTTATTTAATATGTTGTGAGCACAATATTACTGAGAAAAAATAATATTGTTTACACTTCCTGGCCACTTTATAAGAAACCCTTTGTACTTCCTCTCTCTGATTTATGCCACTTTATCAGCTCCACTCAAGCTCATTCATCATTGGTCAGCTTCTGACCAGTGGACTGTCCAGATATTATTTGGGTGATGGCCATTCTCAGCACAGCAGTGATGTGTACCAGGCATGTCAGAGTCACTGCTAAGCTGAGAATGGATCATCATGCAAAATTATCCAGACAAAAGCAGATTTATGGTCAGAAACTGACCAATGATGAAGGGCTATAGGAACACCAACACAAACTGAGCATCAACAGATGAGGTACAGTCTCTAACTGTACACTGGAGCTATAAGGGAGGGGTTTCCGATAAAGTGGCCAGGAAGGGTAGTAATTATCCTGCACTGGATGGAGACATAATGTTGTAATACCTATTTTTCAGTATATACTGTGAATAATTTAGTGATTATTTTGAATTATTCAGCAACCACTATGATTTATTCAGTAACTATTATGAAATATTCAATGAGTCCTATGCATTATTCAATAACTACTACGACTTACACAGTAAATAATATTAATTATTTATTAACTACTATGAATAATTAATAACTACTATGAATTATTTATTAAGTACTATGAATTTTTCAGTATCTACCATTAATTATTCAGTATCTACTATTAATTATTCAGTGACTACTATGAATTATTCATTATCTACTACAAATGATTCTGTAACCTCTGCAACTTTTTTCTGTAACTACTGTCATTTTTCTGTAGCTATAATTATTATTTTTTATTTATTACTTACATGATTCAGTATATACCATGAATTTTTGAATGACCACTATGAATTACTCAGTAACCACTGTATATAAACGCTGAGGTTAGGAGAGTGAGGATGGCATCATGGTGTTTAAAGACAAAATGTTCTCACATTTTCTTTAATTTCTTTCTATATCTATCACTCCCTCCGCTCTGTCTCTCCACCCCGTGCAGCGCTCCTCTCTCTATCTCTGTAGGACTCTTTAGCGCGTCATTAAGTTCTTCATTCTTGCTGTGTGTGAGGCAGTGTGTCCTCAGCAGCTGCTGAACACTAAGCTCAATTTACAGCAGTTACAAAACAGCAATGAACAGACAGCATGATGCACAGTAAAGTCTGACTGAAATGAAGTATCTGAGGGGGCCTTTCACAGAGCAGAGTGATTTCTGTCCTGTTAGGCGGCATTATAGGTTAAAAGAGCCCACTGCACCAGGCCGAAGCTATTCTGTCTGGTATTACATGGAAGCATTACATGGACCATCTGAAGTAATTTGGGGAAATCTAAGGTAAATCTGATGATATTAATTATTAATAAATATTTGCAACCCTATTTCCAAAAAAGTTGGGAAGCTGTGCAGAATGTAAATAAAAATAGGATGTAATGATATGCAGATCATGTAAACCATATTTCTAAAGGAAAATACTACAAAGACAACATATCAAATGTTAAAACTGAGAAATTTTATTGTTTTTTGAAAAATATATGCCCATTTTGAACAACACATTCCAAAAAAGTTGGGACGGGGGCCTGTTTACCACTGTGTTTCATCACCTCTTCTTTAACAACACTGTATAAGCGTTTGGAGACTGAGGAGACACTGCTGTAGTTTAGAAAGTGAAATGTTTTCCCATTCTTGCATGATACAGGATTTCAGCTTCTTATCAGTTTAGAGTCTCCTTTTTTGTATTTTTCATTTCATAATGTGCCAAATGTTATCAGTGGGTGACAGGTCTGGACTGCAGGCAGGCCAGCGTAGCACCTGGACTCTTTTAACACAGAGCCATGCTGTTGTAACACATGTAATGTGGTTTTGCGTTGTCTTGCTGAAATAATCAAGGCCTTCCCTGAAGAAGACGTCATCTGGATGTCAGCATATCTTGCCAAAACATGTATATATTATTCAGCATTAATGGTGCCCTCACTGAGGAGGCTGAGGTGTTTTGGTGTGTGCATTAAGCTCCTAAGGACATTCTACCAGTCTGTTGTATTGAGTGCTTTACTCTATTCTGTTGTGTTCTGGGGCAGCAGCATTAATAAAAGTGCTCTGAACAAAATTAACAAACTGATTAGGAAGGCTGGCTCTGGTGTAGGAGTCAGGCTGGACTCTTTGGAGGTTGTGGCAGAACAGAGGACACTCAACAAGCTGTTAGCCATATTGACCAGCACCGCACACCCCCTGCATGCTACACTGGATAAACAGAGAAGCACATTCAGTGGCCGACTGTTACAGCTGCGCAGTGTTAAAGAGGCCATGTGAGACCTTTCTTACCCACTGCTATAAGGCCCTACAACAAGTCTCCTTACTGCAGAGACGGCACTGATCTCCTGCTGACAGAACTGTGCTGAACCACATCACTGTATCTCCTCTCCGATTAATACACACTGTGCAATATATCATAACTGCTACTGTAATGATACTCTCACTGCACACTTTACACTGTAATATTGATGCAACTCCGAGTTAGTTATGTCTGTAATCTGTGCTTGTAGTTTACCTCATACCACTCTGTGCCTGCTGTCATGTAAATACAACAAATCTGTCTCATATGCCATGTAAATATGCAAATAGATATACTTTTACTTTATTTTATTTCTCCTGTACTCTAACTAGTCTAGATTTATTTCCATTTTCTATTTTTCTGCATAGTTTATGTAAGTTTATGTGCAATTATATGTCTTGCTACTGAAACACTGTAATTTCCCTTCAGGATCAATAAAGTTCTATCTATCTATCTATCTATCTATCTATCTATCTACTCATCTATGTGCACATCACCCATACCATGTGCACTAATGCCCCCCTATACCATCATGAATACTGGCTTTTGAACTGTGCACTGATAACAAGCTGAGTGGTCTTCAGCCTGGAGGACGCAGTGTCCATGATTTCCAAAAAGAATTTCAGATGTTGACTTGTTGGACCACAGGACACTTTTCCACTTCCCCTCAGTCCATTTTAAATGAGCTCAGGCCCAGAGAAGGTGGCAGCATTTCTGGATCCTGTTTATGTACAGTTTCTTCTTTGCGTTTTTGAGTTTTAACTTGTATTTGTGGATGCAGCGACAAACTGTTTTCACAGACAGTGTTTTTCAGAAGTGTTTATGAGCCCATGCAGTGATTTCCACTACAGAATCATGTCTGTTTTGTAATGCAGTGCTGCCTGAGGGCCCAAAGATCACGGTCAACAAATACTGGTTTTTGGCTTTGTCCCTTACATACAGAGATGAAAAAAGTAAGTTCTTTGCTATTTTATGTTGAGAAATGTTATTCTTGAATTGTTGCACTATTTTATTTTGCAGTCTTTCACAGAGTGGTGAACCCCTCCTCATCTTTACCTCTTAAAGACTCCGCCTCTCTGAGATGCTCTTTTATACCCAATCATGTTACTTTTTTTGGAACATATTGTTGGCATCAAATTCAAAATGGGCATATATTTTTCAAAAAACAAGGTAATTTCTCAGTTTCAATATTTGATGTGTTGTCTTTGTACTATTTTCAATTAAATATAGGGTTTTTATGATTTGCACATCATTGCATTTTGTTTTTATTTACATTTTGCACAGCGTCCCAACTTTTTTGGAAATGGGGTTGTAGATCTAAAAGCTCATGTTTAAAATTATAAATAGTAAAGATTCTGCTTATGTAGAAATATTTCCCAAACAAAATTTCTTTTGCTTATCAACTATCTTTTCTTATCCAGTGTGGTTCCATGCATTATATGTCCAAAGGTATCTGGACAGCCCTTTTAATGAGGGAATACATGCTTAAAAATTATGGTTCTTCAAGGGTTCTTTAATAAAGAAAATTTTTCTATATAGAAACTTTTTGAAGAGGATTCTATATAGCACCAAAAAGGGTTCTTCTGTTGTTATGATGTTGAGCTTGCAACTATAGAGGAACATTTTGGTGCTATACAGAACCACATAAAACATATTCTCCATCAGTCTGAAGAACAGCTTCATCATGCAAAGAGTTCTTTAAGTGTTCGTGGTTCTATATTGAACCACTGTCTTTACTAAAGAACCATTGAAGAACCATGTTTTTAAAGAGTGTATGAGATATCTCGCAGTGCTGATGTCCTCGTTGTGACTCCCTCCTCCAGGGGGCAGTGTGGCTCTGCGGAGCAGCAGGCCTGCAGGGCGTGTTCTCCAGCAGTGACTGAGGGAGGTGTGTTTGGTGTGTGACTTCAGAAAAGAACCTGTTTTGGTTATTGCTCTGTTTACTGACTCTATACTTACTGTTTCACACATTTCTGCCTCGTTTCATTGACTTCTCATCTGAATGCAAGAGGCAATTAAACTTATCTGTTTGTGTTTCTTCCCCCCAAAATGACATGCAGGGATTAATTGTGAATTAGTGAAAGAGCACAAATGTAATCTGTCTGAATAAAGACTCGCTCTGTGAAAGAGAGTTTCCCTCCCTGCAGGTCTGCCAATCACAGGGCAGAGAGACTGAGAGAGGGGGGGGGGTACAGAGAGACAGAAAGATACAGAGAGAGAGAGAGAGAGAGAGAGAGATACACAGAGATAGCGATACACAGACAGAGAGAGAGAGAGAGAGAGAGATACAGAGTAAGAGAGAATAAGAGAGATACACATAGAGAAAGAGAGAAATACAGGAAGAAAGAGACAGAAATATACACAGAGATATAAATAGGTAGATAGATAGATAGATAGAGAGAGAGAGAGAGAGAGAGAGAGAGAGAGAGAGGGAGAGAGAGAGAGAGAGAGGGAGAGAGAGAGATAGAGACAGAGAGAGAGAGAGAGGGAGAGAGAGAGAGAGAGAGAGAGAGGGAGAGAGAGAGAGAGAGAGAGAGAGAGAGAGAGGGAGAGAGAGAGAGAGAGAGGGAGAGAGAGAGGGAGAGAGAGAGAGAGGTACTACAGGACTATGTTTTTTACCTTGATATTGTAGCCCAGGTCTCTGAGCAGCTGAGTGTGTTTAAGGTTTGGGGGGGCTCAGTGAAATCAGCTCCAAAGAGTCTGCACACTGCTGCTGATGAAGACTGAGGAAGAGGAAGAACCACTATTCAGATTCATCATTCACCATCAATGAAACGTGGAGGTCATAGTTTCTACTGGTGGTGGTAGCGGTGGTGGTGGTAGCGGTGGTGGTAGCGGTGGTGGTGGTAGCGGTGGTGGTGGGCGGGGGGTTTCTCATTGTTTATTTTGGGTTTCTTTATGGTTTATTTTGGTGGTTTTCACAGATATAACCTGATTTAATTTTAACCCTTTAAACTCTAAGTGTTGGTTTCCCAGACAGGAATTAAGTCTAAAGTCCTGGACTCCATTTCTCCTTAATGGAGGATCTCCATTCACAATGCTGTATAGTCCAAGACCAAGTTTAATCCCTCAAAACAACCACATTTACACATTAGAATCATAGTAGTTAATGAATAATTTATAATGGATTCTTAAAAATGTACAGTAGTTACTGAATAATTTACATAGCTACTGAAGTATTCATAGTAGATACTAAATAATTCATAGTAGTTACTGAATAATACACAGCAGTTACTGCATAATTCATAGCAGACACTGAATAATTTATAGTAGATACTGAATATTATGTCATAAATATTACATAATTCATAGCAGACACTGAATAATTCATAGTAGACACTGAATAATTCATAGTAGACACTGAATAATTCATAATAAACACTGAATAATTCATAGCAAACACTGAATAATTCATAGTAGACACTGAATAATTCATAATAAACACTGAATAATTCATAGTAGTTACTGAATAATTCATATTAAATACTGAATCATGCACAGTGGTTACTGAATAATTTGTAGTAGCCACTTAATGATTAATTACAGTTACTGAATAATTCATATTAGTTACTAAATCATTTTAGTAGTGAATGAATAATATATAATAGTTACTGAATAATTTAAGGTACTAACTTAATATTTTGTAGTATGTATGAAAAAAGCTAAGCAGCAACTAAATCATTTTAAGCAGCTACTGAATAATACTGTGTAGTCAATGAATATTTTAGGAATATACTGACTAAATCATGGTGGATATGGAATAATTTGCAGAAAATACTGAATAACTAATTGTAGTTACTGAATAATTCATAGCAGTTACAGGACTATTCACTGTGGTTACTGAATAATTCATATTATAATATTTAGTAGTCAAAGAAGAGTTCAAAGTAGACACTGAACAATAGCATATAGTAATTTAAAGTCATTATTGAATAAATTGTAATATATTCTAATGTAAGTTTATTATAAGCATGTTGTTGAATGGGTTAAAGGCACTTGTCAAGGTAGTTAGAGTGCAGAATCATTTTGAATAACTGAGTGACTCTGCACTGGAAAATGATTTTTTATTGTATATGACTTTTTACAGTTGAGAAGTTATAGAGGAACGTCTGTATATCATGGTAAATGTGTTGGTAGAGGTTGATGATTCAGGGCTGGGCTGATATAAAGGTCTTGGGAAAGACTTATGCAGGTGTGTTGACCATCAAAGGGGAAAACTAGCCAAGGTTGTGACTCTGGAGCAAGGAAGCTGACCCTTCAATGACAGTGAAACCAGTGAAAATTTAAAAGAAAAACAAATTAATAGCTGTATATGCCTGACCACAAAGTGCTGATAAATTTATTTATTTATTTATTTATTCATTCATTCATTTATTCATTTATTATTAATTTGTAGTTTGTTTGTTTGTTTATCTGTGTGCAAACTGGGAGAAGAAACTTAGTTTCTTTTTTCTTTTTTTACGAAACAAAAAAAAATAGTGTTTGATTTTAATCTGTACAAATCAGAAGGGAAAAAACTGGCCCAGTAGCCGTCAACTCTATTTTGAGGTACGCTTTTTCTGAATTTATGCAAAACTGACACCCACTCTGAATATTTATGCACGCTAATGGTCTGCAGCGAGTGCTCAGAACTATTGTGTCCACTGACGGTGGACACAGGGCAGATCCTGTGTGGTCAGAGCTCAGCTGTGAGCCGTTCCTGCTCTTGAAGCGTCCCTGTAGCGTGCTCTGTCCTGTTCTGTGAAGCGAGTGAATCTGTTAAACGGATGTTCAGAATTGTGTGACCGAATGAGAGCTGGACTGAAAGTGGTCCGGCGTTACGTAAGTGTGAAGCAGCTGGGGGCTCCAGACACAAGCCCACCTGTAGAGGCCCCACGGGTACACAAACCAGACACACACACCTCAGATAACGCCGCTTAAACAGATAAACCACACTACATGTTTAGAGAAAACACG
The DNA here is from genome assembly GCF_904425465.1 of Colossoma macropomum. Lineage (NCBI taxonomy): Eukaryota > Metazoa > Chordata > Actinopteri > Characiformes > Serrasalmidae > Colossoma > Colossoma macropomum. The sequence goes on from NW_023494798.1 coordinate 402,097, forward strand.
CACTGCTGCTGTTTAAGGAGGCTGACTGTCAGCTAGTTATTACCACCGAAAACAAAATCATAGTGGAATTTCATGTAAATTGATGAAAATGTCTTTCAATGTCTGACTAACAATGTAGTTAATTACGTTATTATGCAGATGAAATTTCGCACTGTCTTAAGATCTGTTTCTGAGGTTGTTTATTGACTAATATCTCCTATTATAGCATATATGAGCATTTATTAAAGCTTACCTGCCAATATCTCCTTTTCCAGTGTATAGGAGCTTTTATTGTAGTTATGTATCTACTAATATCTCCTATTCGAGTAAATAGGAGTGCTTGTTGAAGCTGTTTACCTGCTAATATTTTACACTCTAGTGTAAATGATCATTTGTTAAAGCTATTTACCTACTAATATGTCCTCTTCAAGTGTTTAGGAGCATTTATTGAAGTTGTTTACCAACTAATATCTCCTATACTAGTGTTTAGGAGCATTTATTGAAGTTGTTTACTAACTAATATCTCCTATACTAGTGTTTAGGAGCATTTATTGAAGTTGTTTACCTACTAATATTGCCTACTGTAGTGTTTAAGATAATCTATTAAGTTGTTTACCTACCAATATCTCCTATTCTAGCATAAAGAAGTGATAGGAGTGTTTGTTGAAGTTGTTTACCTACTAATATCTCTTATTCTAGTGTTTAGAAGCATTTACTGAAACTGTTTACCTATAAAATATCGCATATTCTAGTGTTTAAGAGAATTTATTGAAGTTGTTTACTTACTAATATCTCCAATTTAAGTGTATATGAGTGTTTATTTAAGGTGTTTACCTACTAATATCTCCAGTTCTAGTTACCTATTCTAGTGTAAAAGAGTGTTTATTGAAGTTAATTATCTACTTCCTTCTCCAATTCTAGTATTCAAATTCTCAATAGTTTATTGAACTTGTTTACCTACTAATATTGCCTATGTTAGTGTATAGGATTGTTTATTGAAGTTGTTTACCTACTAAATTTGCCTATCCTAGTGTATAGGTGTACTAAATCTAAATTAGCTGAAGATGTGCTCAATTTGGGGATAGAACTAAAAATATTGATGTTACTGCCAAAAACGACATCATGATCATGCAAAACACAATCAAACATAATCAAAAAGGCTTTAATGTAGGACTCAGGTTCAAATTATATATATATATAATAATAGTCACCAGCTGTCTTTATCAATTTTTAATTGTGTTTGCATGTTTAATGTCACAAAGGGCACATTCTTGATTAATATTCATTATTCAAAAGTTCAGCAAATTAGTTAAAATGAGTAATTAGTTGTGGTTCTCTATGTTTTCATATCATATATTATCATATAATTTCCCCACACTTAATTATGATCAAGCACCATTAAGAAATGGCCAGATTAAAGATTAAAGGTGTGAAACGTTAAAGTTGCTGGTGTTATGTATTTTAATTACAGCTGCCAAACAAAACTAATTGATCACAGCGTTCACTGCAGGGCCGCTGATTAAACCTGATCCACAGTCCCCTTTTGTTCTTCCAAAAAAACACTAATATGGGACGGGTACCTGGAGTCTTTGTTCTCTCTCTTGAATTATTAGCTTGAAAACATAACACAGACAATTATTTGGTAAAACATATGAATTTGTCTGTGGGTGTGTTTGTGGTATTCAGTGGCCTTTTTCTCTTTGCTCTTTGTTCGGCTGAATAAATCTGGCTCTGCTGTCATAACCCTGGCAAAGAGAGCGCTACGGGTCAAAAAATCTCTCCGATTACACCGACATAAGCAGACCGTGTCTGAACAAGCTGTTTATACAGACAATAGACGCTGGTGAACCATATGGAAGACTTGTCAATTACACTTGCCTCTGGGCTTTATTTGCTGTTTGCTTATTATGCAAGTAAACCAATGCTGCTTGAACAGCAGGCCCTACACAACATGGAAAGCTGGAATCATTTATTTATTGATTGATTGATATTTATCCATAATAGCCAAGAAATTCATAAGTAAAATGTTAGTTTTTGAGTGCATAAGCTAACTGGAGAACATGAGTGCAAAACAAAAATGCTTAGTCACAGATATGGCAATTTTTTAATTTTTACTAAAGGGACTGTAAACTTATTTTCTTAATCTGTTCATGCTTATAGGTTTACACTCCTACATTAATGTACTTCTGACTGCCAAATAAAGAACAGTGTTGGTCATTTAACTGTCCTTTTAGAGACTTTGTGAAATAAATCCGTAATGATAAATCCAACACTGAATGTCTTCTGTGATTTTTATCCATGTCTCTGTGTTCAGTTGTTGTTGTTGTTAGCACAGCTGTTAGCCATCTACTAATACCTTGGGCTGAGTCTGTAAACCAGAATTCCTGACTTGTCGACCAACCAGAGGCAGTGTTCCTGACATGTCAACCAATCAGAGGCAGTGTTCCTGACATGTCAACCAATCAGAGGCTGAGTTTCTGACTTGTTGACCAACCAGAGGCTGTGTTCCTGACATGTCAACCAATCAGAGGCAGTGTTCCTGACATGTCAACCAATCAGAGGCAGTGTTCCTGACTTGTCAACCAATCAAAGGCTGTGTTCCTGACTTGTCAACCAATCAGAGGCTGAGTTTCTGACTTGTTGACCAATCAGAGGCTGTGTTCCTGACTTCTCAACCAATCAAAGGCTGTGTTCCTGACTTCTCAACCAATCAAAGGCTGTGTTCCTGACATGTCAACCAATCAGAGGCAGTGTTCCTGACATGTCAACCAATCAGAGGCAGTGTTCCTGACTTGTCAACCAATCAAAGGCTGTGTTCCTGACTTGTCAACCAATCAGAGGCTGAGTTTCTGACTTGTTGACTAATCAGAAGCTGTGTTCCTGACTCGTTAAACAATCAAAGACTGTGTTCCTGATTTGGTGACCAACCAGAGGCTGTGCTCCCTAACATGTAAACCAATCAGAGACTGTATTTCTGACTTGTCAACCATTAAGAGGCTGTGTTCCTGACTTGATCAACCATATTTCCTGACTTCTCAACCAATCAGAGGCTGTGGTCCTCATTTGTCGACCAATCAGAGGCTGTGTTCCTGACCCGTCAAGCAATTAGAAGCTGTGTTCCTGACTTCAATCAGAGGCTGATTCCCTGACTTGTCGACCAATAAGAGGCTGTGTTCCTGACTTGATGACCAGAGTCTGTGTTCCTGATTTGTTGACCAATCAGAGACTGTGTTCCTGACTTGTCGTCCAACCAGAGTTTGTGTTCCTGACTTGATCAATCAGATGCTGATTTCCTGATTTGTCGACCAATAAGAGGCTGTGTTCCTGATTTGTTGACAAATCAGAGGCTGTGTTCCTGACTTGTTGGGCCAACCAAAGTTTGTGTTCCTGACTTGATCAATCAAAGGCTGATTTCCTGACTTGTCAACCAATCAGGGGCTGTGTTCCTGATTTGTCGACCAATCAGGGGCTGTGTTCCTGACATGTGGACCCATGAGATGCTGTGTTCCTGGCTTCACGACCAATTAGAAGCTGTGTTCCTGACTTGATCAATCAGAGGCTGATTTCCTGACTTGTCGACCAATAAGAGGCTGTGTTCCTGACTTGATGACCAGAGTCTGTGTTCCTGATTTGTTGACCAATCAGAGACTGTGTTCCTGACTTGTCGTCCAACCAGAGTTTGTGTTCCTGACTTGATCAATCAGATGCTGATTTCCTGATTTGTCGACCAATAAGAAGCTGTGTTCCTGATTTGTTGACAAATCAGAGGCTGTGTTCCTGACTTGTTGGGCCAACCAAAGTTTGTGTTCCTGACTTGATCAATCAAAGGCTGATTTCCTGACTTGTCAACCAATCAGGGGCTGTGTTCCTGACTTGTCGGCCATTTAGAGGCTGTGTTCCTGATTTGTCGACCAATCAGGGGCTATGTTCCTGACTTGTCGACCAACCAGAGGCTGTGTTCCTGACATGTGGACCCATGAGATGCTGTGTTCCTGGCTTCACGACCAATTAGAAGCTGTGTTCCTGACTTGATCAATCAGAGGCTGATTTCCTGACCTGTCAACCAATAAGAGGCTGTGTTTCTGATTTGTTGACCAATTAGAGACTGTGTTCCTGACTTGTTGACCAACCAGAGTGTGTATTCCTGACTTGATCAATCAAAGGCTGATTTCTTGACTTGTCAGCCATTTAGAGGCTGTGTTCCTGATTTGTCGGCCAATCAGGGGCTGTGTTCCTGACTTGTTGACCAATCAGGGGCTGTGTTCCTGACTTGTTGACCAATCAGGGGCTGTGTTCCTGACCTGTTGACCAATCAGAGGCTGTGTTATAATATAACATATAACAATATAACATCATCAGCTTGATGGCTTAATAATCACAAATCTCCAGGAACATTTAGACTGTTTTAATATTTTCAATTAAGTTGCCAAGCACTGTAAATGTACACTAAGCAAGAAACCTTTGTCTGCTGAGTTTATTTATTACAGGCAAAAATGATGATGCTGATTGGTTTGGTGAGAACAGGTCAAATTATAGCCTGTTACTTATTGCAGCGGTTCTCAAAGTGATCCTTGAGGACCCCCAGATGGTCCAGATTTGTTGCTCTAACCCAACTCACAACATATAGGGACGGAGCAAAAATCTGGAGCAGGTGGAGGTCCTTGAGGGCCACTTTGAAAACCACTGGCTTCTTGTATTTTAAATATTTTAATAGCAATTGAACATTTATTCATAGTGTCTAAGGCTTTGGCGCCGCCTTTGCTGCAAATGTAAACTCTCAAAGAAATACTGAATGGTAAAATATTTGTGAGTTTTAAATAATAAACTATTAATATTTGTCACTAATATTTACTGATTTTTCAAAAATGCCTATCGACACAGCCCTAATGGTCTGTGCAGTCACTACGCTGATGTGCTTGGCATGTAGAACACTGATTAATGCACTGTAGGGGGGTTAAGGAGTACAGTAATCCTACAGAGGGTTACTAACATTTGCATACTTTCCTGAATTAGCTCAATGTCCTTGGGGTTTGACAGCAAAGACAAGAGTGTAGAATAATCTTTTGCTATGTACATCCATGAGAAGCCGAATTTATGAATACATTTCTCCAAGGTAAGGATCTCATCTTGAGCTGGACCTCCTGCTGACCAGCAGATGCTGTTTACCAGGCAGGTTTAATAGGCAAGTTCTGTTCCCACTCTATATGTCAATTATTAATGTGAAAGCCCATGGCCAGTTTATTTGAAACACCCTTATGGGTCCACAATATAGGAGAAGAATTCCAGACTGTAGCCTGTCTGTTGCTGTACAGTTTATCAGCTCACTCTACTCCTTTCTTCACTGGTCAGTTTCTGAACCCAGGACTGCTGTTGACCAGAAATTGATCTTAAATCTAATAAATATATTTATATATTTTTCATTTTGAGATTGTTATAAGCTTTTTCTAAGATTACTGTATGTGTTCTAAATGCTAAAGCCTGAGTAGACTGATAAATCAGTGTGATCAGTTATTAATCTCAGCGTTACTGAGCTCTGCTAAAGCCTGAGTAGACTGATAAATCAATGTGATCAGTTTTAATTAATCACAACTGTTTTTTTTTTTTGTTTTGCACCCGTAAAATACATATTCAATTACATAGTTAGGTAATTAGTTATATTTGCATTCTATCTGCATTCTGTAATTTTGAGCTCAAATCTGCATTTATGATTTTTTTCTCTTTGTTTCAAAGTCATAAAATGAAAAAAGGGGCAAAAATGTAAAAAAACGATGATTTTTTTCTGCAAAACAATACACACAATAATACATTTTCATAAAATTCAAATCATAATAAAACGCCTCCTACCTACAAACACAAACGGTACAGGTACAATGGTACAGGCTGATAGTCCTCGTGGCTACGTATGCAGTCATGCAGTCTGAGGCCTAAAAGTTTTCACTCTTTCTCCTTCAGTTCTTTCTCTCTTGTAAAAGTGCGGAGCTCTGTGATGTTGTAAATTTGTGACAGTGTGATTGATGACAGTCGAATATCCCATCAGGTTTAGAGCCATTTGTGCCGTGTGTGGAGATGGCAGCAGTGTAATAAGTCAGAAAGCAGAGCATTAGCATTCTCTGAGTCTCAGGCTGGCTGTGCTTCACTCTTTAGCGCTCGCAGGTCGCTCTGAGCCCCACAGTCAGATTGAGTTATTCGTTTAGAGCTGCGCAGAAATGCTTTCCAGCAGCATTACAGCCTCCTCTGTTTCACCGGCGGATCTTTCTTCAGTCTGCGCGACATTCGCCAGCGCGAAATTCCCAAATTTACGGCATCGCTGGGATTTTAGGGCTCCGTCACATTACAGCCTGTGGCCTGAACTCTGTGCTCTTCACCCTAATAACACTCTCTCTCTCGCTGTCTGTCTGTCTGTCTGTCTCCCTCTTTGTCCCTCTCTCCTCCTTTCTTTCTCACTTTTTCGTCTGTATTTTCTTATTACTCTTTCTTTCCTTTTTTCTTTTTATATTTTCTTGTTTCTTTCTTCCTTCCTTTCTTTTTTCTTTTATTTTCTTATTATTCTTTCTTTCATTCTTACTTTCTTTTTTATTCCTTCTCTATTTTTTATTATTCTTTCTTTCATTCTTTCTTTCTTTCTTTTTCCTTCTCTATTTTCCTATTACTGTTTCTTTCTTTCGGTCTATTTCCTTATCTATTTTCTTAAGACTCTTTCTTCTTTCTTTCTTTTCTTTCTTTCTTTCTACTTTCCTTTCTTTTTTCTTTTATTTTCTTATTATTCTTTCTTTCATTCATTCTTTCATTCATTCTTTCTTTCTCTTTCTTATTCCTTTTCTATTTTCTTATTACTCTTTCTTTCTTTCTTTCTTTCTTTCTTACTTACTTTCTTTCTTTCTCTTTCTTGTTCCTTCTCTATTTTCTTATTACTCTTTCTCTTTCTATTCTTTCTTTCTTTCTTTCTTTCTTTTTCTGTCTTCCTGTCTTTTTCCACTCATCAAAAATCTCAGCGAGATATTTCTCTCTCTCTCTCTCTCTCTCTTTCTCTCTCCACAGCAGAGCAGAGACACGTGAGTGAAGACTAATTAATGTTTCCTCTCCAAAAATCTCTTTTCATCTCCTGTTACACTTCAAAGTCCGTCCGACTCTGTGCAGCCGGTCTGCGGTGATGAGCGGTCAGTCAGCGGAGACTGTGGTCCTGCAGGGCTGCAGGAGGACAGATATCAGTAATGTTGAAGCAGCAATTTGGCGAAAAATCTAATAAACTCGGTTCATTAATCTCGCAGCTCAGTGCAAAACTGACCAAGCAAACTTCAGACTTCAGACGGCAGACAGACCCTCCACCGATCACACAGGAAACTGGACAGTAGATTCTTCATTGGACTCTTAATTCATTTTAATTCCCTATTAATTAATCCTTCTCACAGTAATGCAGAGAGAGAGAGAGAGAGAGAGAGAGAGAGAGAGGTGGCCATGTCAGTGCCTAACCCTAACCCTAACTTCTTGTCAAGTTCTTTTAATGTTCTTTAAAGATGGAGCCAGAAACTTTGATTTTAGTTTTCGTTTATTAGAGCTGGAGATCCCCCCGCAGTCTTATAAATCTCTGTGTCTGCTCTTTGCTCCCTAAAACAAAATGAAACATTAGCGCAAGTGTTTTCTTCAGCCCACATTGGCTTTTTTAACATCTGTGTCGTTAACTATTCGACTCAGTTTAAACCCAATACTTACATTTAAAGTGTCTCCTCAGTCACTGAGGCAGCAACCAGAACAACAGCAATACAGTATTCTAGCAGTCGATATTGTTAAAGAAATAAAATATACAAAAATATAGTAGTCAGATATATAAGTTATATTAAGTGAAGTATTTCAGTGTGAAAGTATACAAGTATACTTAAATACAGTGCTACAAACAAAATCAGGAATTTTAAGAAGTGGGGAGTGAGTTAGTCTCGTATTGTTATGTATATGTGTGTGTGGGTCCGTGTGGGTGTCCTTCACCATACCCTCTTCCGGATGGCGGAAGAGAGAACAGTTTGTGTGAGGGGTGTGTGGTGTAAATGTCCGTGATGGATGGAAGAGAGACCCCAATGATCTTTTCAGCTGTCCTCACTATTTGCTGGAGGGTCTTGCGGTTGGAGGCGGTGCAATTCCCAAACCAGGCAGTAATGCAGCTGCTCAGGATGCTCTCTATAGTACCTCTGTAGAAGGTGGTAAGGATGGTGGGTGAGAGATGAGCTTTCTTTAACTTCCGCAGGAAGTAGAGACGCTGCTGGGCGTTCTTGGTTATGAAGCTGGTGTTCAGAGGTTCTCCGCTAGGGGAACACTAAGGAACTTGGTGCTTGCAATGAGATAATGTAGATAGTGAGTAATAGTGATTCATTGTAGAGACTCAGATGTCTTTACAGTGGTGGTGATAGAAACCAGGGGTCACCATGACTACAACACAAATATAGACATTTTATTTACTATCCAGAACCACCAGTGAACCTACACGAGTCCTCTGAGTTTATATGGAATGTCGATGATGGAAAATAGTGGAAAACCTGAAAACAATAGGTTTTCTTCAGAGACTATTGGACACCATCTAGTTTGTCTAGAACAGAGAATTTCATATCAAACCACTCTGAAAGTCTTTTTGTACTTATGTAGAATTTTTGGAAAATTGGTGGAATTCCCCTTTAGCCTGTCTTCCTGATTTGTCTTACTGATCATCAACGTGGCTATTCTTTAAGTCGCTCTGACTTCTGTCTGCCCTTCTCTTTTAATCTATGCTCTCTCTCTCTCTCTCTCTCTCTCTCTCTCTCTCTCTCTCTCTCTCTCTCTCTCTCTTATTGGCTTTCCAGCTTGGAGAAATGGCAAAAAGGATGAGAATATCAAAGTATCAGATGCTGCACACCTGTCCAGAAGACAGGGGTCACTTCTCTAGTCCTTTCTTTGTCTCATCTCTCTCCCTCTCTCTCTCTCTCTCTCTCTCTCTCTCTCTCTCTGGCAGAGTGGTGTGACAGCTGTTATCTGAAGCACAATGCACCAAATTAAATAAACGCTGCCAAAAAAACGCAATAAAACAAGCGCTGTCGATTTACCCCCCTGTGTTCCCGTCATTTGGCTCCATTATGGGTCTGCCTCGTGACGGGGAATTGAAGTCCTAAGCCCGAGAGTGAACTCCAAAAGCATTTTTGAAGCCCCTTTAATTCTCTAAAGCTGAGTCATGCGACAGGAGAAACCTCTAAACAACAACCGGGCCGCTAAAACACACAGCATCCTCCGCGCTAGTAAACGCAACAGCGTCTGTAATGCCCAACTGGAACCTCTGAGTTTTGACCTGCAGGGCTTTAACTTCTTAATTAAGAAGCTAAGTTGTTTGACTCAGCCTGTGTGTGTAATTCTGCTATATTCCTCCAGGCTACTGCCAGCTAAGGTCTGGCTGTCCTTAACAGGATATACGCTTAATGAATATATGTAAATTGATATGCTAATGTGAGTATGCAGTGCGTGCTATGCTGGCAGCTCCTGCTGGTATAGAAAGATTTTCCTCCAGACCTTCACCCCAGTGTGAAGCTTCCACAGCAGGTTTTAAAGGGGCAGTTTAATCAAAGTGATGATAATGTGGCTAACAATGAACCAACGTCAATGTTGACGGGTTAGCATGGAAGCGGGAGTGGAGCCACATCATGCTAACTGGCCACTTTAGCTGTCACTCGTTCTTAGGCATTAGAAGTGGTTCACTTCATATATGAACATTGTTTGAGCACCTACTGTGCAAACTAGCGCAGTGCTAACACATGCTAACACTTATTGTCCTTTGATTACAGCAAGAAAAAGGAGTTACTGCATTAGTTACATTATATTTCATTAATTTATTGTTAGCCGTATTAGCATTAATTTGTTTTACATATACACACACACACATTATCTAAGCTGCTCATCCTCCTGGGTCCAAAGACTTACACATTCACACCTCACACCTGTGGGAGTCTGGTAACCTGGGTGGGGAATCGAACCCAGACCCTTTGTGCTACGTCACCATGCCGCCATTATTAGGGGAAAGGGTGGTGTTGAGGGGGCTTCAGTACCCCCAAATTTCAGAATTGTTTAACTGCAGCTGTTAACAATTATTTTAAAACATAAAAAAAAGAATTTCAAAATAAACTGAGTGTAGTAAAGACCTGAGTGTGCTTGTTTTAAGGTAGAATTTGTATTTTTATGTTTTATTTCTATATTTTCCAAGCCAGCACTGTTAAAGGTAAAGCTTAATTTTTACATTAGCATTCCGAATGGCTTTACTCACCAACTGTTGCTAAGACACAAGCAATATTAGTGGCCTTATGCTACTTGTCAGACTTTTAATGCAACCCAAACGTTAAGCAGGTAAATATGTCTCAGTATGTGCTGATGTACTAGTATAGGATAAAAATATAATATCAACGTAAACACAGGCTTACTTTGCTCTGCTTTAAGTTTTAGCTCTGCCTTAGCTGCTTTTCTCACATCTCCGGCAGGAAATTTTCCTCAAAAGTAGAACAGTTTCTTGTAAAATGTCTCGTAACATTTGACTTTTTAGGAGCCTTCTCATTCGCCAGTTTCTTGTTTGAATTTTCCCGTTCCACCTCAAATGTTGCCTGAGAAGCCAGAATGTAACTGCTGCACCATTTAAGGTGGAACGGGACAATTTGAACAAGAAGCTGGCGAATGAGAAACTGACTTCAGCTCTTTTTAGTGTTTGTCAGTTTCTTGTTGCAGATTAAACGTATCAGGAAACCAGCTGGAGTGATTATAAATGCAATTAAGTCCATTCGTCTCGAAATTATCGATGTTCGTCTTAAATCTTTCTCATAGATACTAGCTAGGTGAGACTGTTATCTGTGTTGCTATAGTGATCAGCACTCTGCAGGCCAATCTTCAGGGTTAACGGTGAATTAGCAGTTCTACATTAACTCCAGCGTTTAAGACCATTTATTGTTAAACTGTGTTACAACGATCAGCAGAGCTTTATTTTACTGTAAAGGACAATTATTTTATTCTTACCTAAAAATCTAATTCTGTGGAGCCAAAACAGGGCAGTAAAAGATCTGCATGTAGTACTTTTTTCTCTACCAGTATATCTCCGGCTCAGTGTGCATTCAAGTGTTGAATCTTAGCTTCCCTGTGGGCGACACAATCAGTTACCACACCACATAGCAACAGTCTGATTGGTCAGTGAGGCTCATTTGCATAAAGCTTATCCAGAAGGAGAGCGCAGAGGGTGCATCAGTGGATTCATGTGTCAGTTATTTGTGCACATCCTCTCGTCACATGATAGCATTTGTGGGCGGAGCCTGGATAGGCCAATTGAGAGTTTGTGGGCGGAGCCAGTTGTAGAAGCTTCTTGTATTCTGGAGTGTCATGAGTCGCCATCATGCCAACAAACTATCAGGGAAGCCTTTGCAGTCGTCAGACAAGAAACATAAGCGCTCCTGCTCTGCATGATGTGGTTGCTACATGATTTGAATATATCTGCATATGCATTTATGCTGTGTATGCTCTGTCAGCCTCTGCACATCATACTGCATTTGCTCATATTAAAAACGTCCTCCTGACTCATCTGGAGAATGATAATGCCAAAAATAATATTTGTCCAGCTCAGTATGACAGCAAACCTGCACTGTATTTACTGTAAATGATTAAGTGTTCATATTATTCACGTCTGAGTTTAACATAGCATTGAATTTGTCTGAGACTGGTTGGAGTCTGATTGGATCAGACAGTAAAAAGATTTAACTTTGAATTATTTTCATTTTTCTTTTCAAATACTGTCACTTCTTCACAGACTGATATCTAAAATCACATCTGTTATATAAATGGTACAGATGTATTGCGTTTCTGGACGATCAATTACGGACCATCTGTTCCTGATCAGAGACAGAACCTTTCAAAATGTCAAATATGAACCCTGGACTCATCTCTTTAGATCAGGACAAGGCTTTGATCGTGTTTATCATGTCTTGATGTCTTTTTGAGGTTTGTTGAGAATTTTCTCTGATATTATTTAGCTGTATTAAAAACAGATAGTTCTGTTTATCAATTTCAAAGCAATTATAAAATACTTGATATACACAAACTAGACTTTTGTCCATTTCATTCGCTCTACCTTTTATCAGGAGCACTTTGTAGTTCTGCAGTTACAGACTGTCATCCATCTGTTTCTCTGATACTTTGTTCAATGATCAGGACCCCCACAGGACCACCACAGAGCAGGTATTATTTGGGTGGTGGGTCATTGTCAGCACTGTGGTCACACTGACGTGGTGGTGGCGTGTTAGTGTGTGTTGCGCTGGTGCAAGTGGATCAGAAACAGCAGTGCTGCTGGAGTTTTTAAACACTCCACTCACTGTCCACTCTATTAGACACTCCTACCTTGCTGGTCCACCTTGTACATGTAAAGTCAGAATCAACAGACTGTGTTGCTTGTGTTGGTCATCCTCTATAATGCTCTATAATGTTTGTATGATCCACACAGTCACTCTGACAGACTGTAATACACTACAGGAAGTGTAGGGGGCGATATGACTTCTATCTATACATTTCACAAGTGACCATCTGCAGGAGAAAAGGTGGATGGGACAAGAAGATTGCCCTTAGCTAGGCTAGCCTATCTGTTTTTTAAGAAGTCTTACATACATAACAGACACAAACTGGCTGTAAGCTTTGGTTTAAAACTGTGGTGTCTTGCCTTTTACTTTTGTTGTTGCTAGCTGTGTAGCCCTTAGCTTGACAACTAGCAAGCTAGCAGAATAATGTAATGAAGTTCTATGAACAGTCAACTTAAATATAGTTGATATACCCAGTATTTCTCCTGTTAAGATTGTTCTAAGCTTATTTTAAGATTATTTAACTTATTTCCACATTCCACAACATTTTTTGCTTGTTTTAAGTATTTTTATTGGGTAAAATTATCTAATTATATTGGCAGATAACTTTGCTTGTTTTAAGAAATGCGCTTGAAAAAAGCTAAATTATCTGCCAGTATAGTGAGATCATTTTACTTTATAAAATTACTTAAAATAGATAAAAAATGTCAAGAAATAAACTAAATAAACATATAATATGTACACAACCATCACAAAATAAGAAATATAAGACATATCGACTAGAATTAAGATAATTTCACTTGACGATACTATTTTGCAGTGTAGTTACATAAAGCTAAGGTTAAACACATGTTGTTGCTAGCTGTGTAGCCCTTAGTTTGATACTCGATTCCATGCAGTGAAGGTTATGTTTGCCCATGCCGCTGCTGTCAATGAGTGCAATTACATGCACTTAATAACCCGATAACTGCAGATTTTTTTTTTTCAGTGATCTGATCAACACGTTTACATTCACTTGAGTAATCAGATAATGGGAAAACTCCAGGTCTACACCAGACAGTAATCGGATTTCTGCTTTGCAACCAGCTAATAAACTCACAGAAGACGACGTGACCTAAATGTAATGTAAAACTCATGATGTGGCTTTTTTTAAAAAAACATTGCATTACTTTACCTGAAAATATGAACATACATCATCTAGAAGATGAAGAATATTAAAATCCTTCCTTTTGTCAAGCGTGTATTTGGTTTCAGCGTCGCTCCAAAAGTGTTGTGCTGCGTCTCGTGGCAGTGCTGCTCGCTTATTTGTGGAACTGCTGTTTCGCACATGCACAGACTGAGAAATCCGAAAGAAATCAGAGTAAGAGTTTACATGAACTGAGAAATCTGATTACTGAGGTAAAATCCAGCTCTCTTTATCGGATTTCTTAATCAGATTTCTAGACCTTGCTCTGATCTAAGAAATCACAGTGTGCTGTTTACATGACCATTTGAATAATCAGATAATTGCAGATTATGATCAGATTATTGAGTGCACGTAAACGCACTCACTGTCTAGACAGCCTGTCTGACAAATGTATCCATCCACAACACAAACTAGACTGGCTGCAATTCGTTTGAAGAATGTGGAAAACGGCACAACGACGGTAAAAACAAATGCATTGATGAAACGTTCCACTTTGCTGGATTACGCTGCATCATTTTTCAAAATCATGTACATGTGGGGCAGTCATGGGCTGGAGGTTAGGGACCCAGCCTTGTGACCGGAAGGTCACAGGTTCGATCCCCTGAGCCGACAGTACATGACTGAAGTGCCCGTAAGCAAGGCACCCAACCCCCAACCCCCAACCCCCGGATGCCACGGATAGGGCTGCCCACCACTCCGGGCAAGTGTGCTCACTGCCCCCTAGTGTGTGTTCACTAGTGTGTATGTGGTGTTTCACTGCACGGATGGGTCAAATGCGGAGGTGAAATTTCCTCATTGTGGGACTAATAAGGGTCACTTAATCTTAACAAAATACACTGCAGTGATATTTTTTTACATGCAAAATCTGAAAACTCTGTAAAAACGTTCTGCTTGATATGATCTTTAACAAGAGTTTCACTGATGAATTAGATGGAGCCAGTTGGCTAAAAAAAACTTGTCAGTTTCAATCCTGTATCAGAATCTGTTCCCAGCTAGCACTTGACAGACCTTGCCAGAGGGGCTGGCTTGATGCTTTCTCTTTCATCCCACTCTCCGCTACGTCAGCCTTTGAGAAGCAACCTCTACATCTTCTCAGTCACGTCCGGACTCAGCTCCGCTAATTTCTACACCAAACAGAGAGCCCGTTTGATCAACAGGTGCCAACAGCTTTTAGAAGACATGCAGTTGGTTCATCTATCCATTTAAACTCTGTATGAATCCCCAAAACCAAAAGACCGGCCGAATCAGGCTCAGCAAGGCTTTCTGGAGAGTGGATAGATTAGTCTTGTCTGATGTTTTATGTTCAGTCTGTTGACGTGGATATGTGGTTTGTGATATGGGAAGAAAATGACGTTAGCTGCTGTTCACACGGGCTTTAATGTAGAGCTTAAAGCTGAAAAGGTGATGGGAAACAGCCAAGACGGCAGAATTCACCAGATTTCTAAGAGTAACCCTGCATTTCACAACTGTCTTTAACTGTACGCACCAACTACACCTCACTACAGGACAGTGTGGTGCACCAACATTTCACAAGTGGCCATCTCCAGGACAAGAGGTGGGACAACAAGAAGATTGCCCTGCTGAAAAAAGACCATCAGAGCCATTACACTGCAAAAATTAGCATCTTGTCAAGTGAAATTATCTTAATTCTAATTGATATATATATATATATATATATATATATATATATATATATATATATATATATATATATATTATTTCCCATTTTGAGATGGTTGGGCACTTAGTATAAGATTATCTAGTTCATTTCTAAACATTATTTACCTGTTTTAGGTCATTTTATTAAGTAAAATGATCTCACTATACTGGCAGATAATTTAGCTGGTTTCAAGCACAAACCGCTTGAAAACCAGCAAAATAATCTGCTAATTTTGTGAGACAATTTTACTTAGTACAATTACTCAAAACAGGCAATGTTTGGAAATAAGTTAATAATCTTAAAATAAGCTTACAACAAGAATTATTGGATATCATGACTAGATTTAAGATAATTTTACTTGACAAAATGCTATTTTTTGCAGTGCAGGAATTAACCTGATTTTGCTTTCTAATGGGAACTGGCTTAACCCTTTAAAAGGCCAGCCCCCACCAGCAGGCCAAGTTTTATTACACACTTCTACAACCTAAGAACAGCTCAGCCAGTTTGCATTGAAGTCCCTCTAGTTACTGGATAATAAGCCTTAGTATGTAATGAGATTTTAAGGGGTTAATGGTTACCATTTGAGACCACTAGTTTCTTGTAGGACACCTTTAGATCCTATTAGGAAACCATCAAATGCATTTAGAATCAGCCGTTGGTCACCTGTTAAACCCATTAAAAAGCCAAACAAATTACAAAACCATCAGAAACACTTACTGGCTTCTACGGGTTTTTCATGTGGTTTAGCTACATAAATCCCAGGTTGAACAGATGTTATAGTTTTGAACTATTGCGTATTTTATTGCTATGGCTTATAAACAGGTTTGTCTGCCATTTTTGGGGGGATTTTGAAAGTAACGATCAGATTGCAGAGATTTCTGGGCAAGTTCTGCTGCTAGAGTTGACACTATTGGGGGGCTCACTGCATAAACTTCACTTGAGCTTATAAAGCTGTAGAATGGCCCTTAACGTTGGGTTAGAATCCCCCCGCAGCCGTGGGTACCTGCATCACTTTTAAAGTCTGAACAGATCATAAAATGACTGGGCGTCTCACACTGTTTGACTGGGTTTTGCAGACTTTTTTGGTGACTGAAATATAGGAGATCCACACACTACTTAACTTTTAAGATGTTGGTGAACAGAACAGAACTCACTGAACTCCCGAGAACTCACACTAACTCTCGCATTTTCCTGTTTCTAGGAGACCCAAACAAATTCCTTAATTTACTTGCTGTATTTCCTTCTTTCGTGCTGTCAGCTTCATTGGCTGTTTCAGGGTCCATTCAGATTGAGTCGTTGACCAGTTTACACTAGATTACGCTCAGAGTCGGGTCAGTTTGATGAACTCTGACTGCTCTGTAACACAATCAGGAGGCCAAAAATCTGAGTCTGTGCCCCTCACACACTCGATTCTCGCTCCAACTGTCGACTCCGACTGACCCAAAAATCTGCCGACCAGCACAGACTCGGACAGACTGAGAAACGGGGCTGAAATCGGGGTAAGAGTTGTGTACTGTAACTCCTTCTTGAGGGTAAATGGTGAGGCCAAGTGGACGAGGGCTTGTTAGAAACAGTGCTGAGCTAATTAGCTAGTTAAGCAAACTTTCTAATGCAATCTGTACATAAACTTTGCGAATAATTGCTTCATCCAGAACTGTTTTATTGCTCTGGATTACACTTACAAACATCTCTAGCCACCATTTTTTGAGCTTGAAAACTAAAAATGGAGCTGGTGATGAAGTCCGCAGTTACGTTTGCCACTCCAAGGGGTCAACTAACAAACCAAACTTGAGGTGCAACAGTAACTGCCCTTAAGATGCTGTCAGAGATTTCTACAAGTGGAAACGGTGAAAGTACGTGGAGGGTAAGAGTGTGTATTTATACCTTATTAAGAGTTTAGCAAACAAGCTAACAAGTGTCCATGAATGGGCCCTTTTGTTATAACTGTGAAACATTAAATCAGAATAAGGTCTACTTTAACCTCTCACCGCAGTCTGAGTTGCTATTTCCAGCTTGTTAAGGATGAAGGTTGTGTGATTGATCCTGATCTAAGTTTAAGTATTGATTAGCCTGTCTGATTGGCCTCAGCTCCTCTCTCTGCTGTCTCAGAGAACTCATCCCTCTCTGTCTTCCTATTGACCAAAGTTTCCCTTCCTGGAGTCCGTCTGTCTGTCTGTCTGTCTACCCACTTGTCTGACTTTCTGTTTCTTGTCTATCTATCTGCCCCTCTGTGTCTGTTTTCAAGCTTTTCCCAACAAAGGTCAGGCTGGGCTCTGGACTAAATTACTGTAATGGTGATTGTTAATGATGAAACTGTTCTCAGATCAGCTCTGCAGATTTGATTTTCTGTTTTGATTTTAAAGATTTGTTTCTCTGATTCCACAGACAAACAAAAAACTACATCAGAAAGGAAACAAGACCATGAAGAGGACTAGAAAACCAACAGGGAAAACAAGTGAGAGGTCGGTGCTGCAGACAACAGACAGGTGAGACAGATGACAAGAAGGCAGGACCGGTGAGGACACAGACCAAAACAACAACAAAAGCACATGGCCTACGTAAATAAAAGCACAGGGAACAAGAAAACAAAGGTTGAAACAGAGAAAGACAAGGCCAGGGAGGACCCTTTATGTGCTCACTAGTGCCACACGTCCCCCCGCTGGACAAAAACTGACCTACACAGCTTTCAATGAAGAGTCCAGTCACTGCTAAGTGTAGTTATACAGCCCATCTGGTTCAGATGGTTGGTCAGCTGACCCGGCAGGGCTTCCCCGCTGCTACTGTCCTCCACTCTGTCTCCAGCACTCTGCTTTACCGCCGGCAGTGCAGCTCTGGCTCCACCAGGCTTTCTGGAGGACACCCAGAATCCACAGGGACATATGTTCCCATTACAGTCGAGTCAGAAAGAGTCTGCATCTCTGACTCACAGTGTGGATCTCTCACTCTCTTCATCTCTCTCTTTTTTCTCTCTCTGTTTCTTTCTCTCTGTCCCTTTCTCTTCCCCTCTTTCTTTCTCCCCCTCTCTCTCTTTATCTTTCTCTATTCCCTCTCCCTCTATCCCTCTCTCTCTCTCTCTCTCTCTCTCTCTGATTTTTCTATTTCTCTCTTTCTCATTTCACTCTCTCTGTTTCTTAATTTCTCTGTTTCTCCCCTCCTTCCCTTTTTTCTCTCTCTCTGTATCTCTCACTCTCCCCTTTTTGTTTTTGTCCCTTTCTTTTTATTCTCTTTCTTTCTTCTCTTTCTTGTCTCTCATATTTTCCCTTTTTCCCTTCCCTTTATTATCTGTTTCACATCTTTTCTCTTTTCTCTCTCTCCACTCTCCCTCCTTTCATCTCTCTCTCAATTTTTCTATCTAGTTCTCTCTCTCTCTCTCTCTCTCTCTCTTTCTCTCTCTCTGATTTTCTATTTCTCTTTCTCTTTGCATTCCCTTTCTCTCTTTCTCTTTCTCTATCACTCTCACTCTCTCCTTCCCTTCATCCCTCTCTCAATTTTTCTATCTTGTTTTCTCTTTCTCTTTCCCTTTCTCTCTCCTCTCTCCCTCTCTTTATCTTCCTCATCACTTTGTCTATTTCTCTTAAGTTTTCTATCCAATTCTATCTTTCTCTTTTCCCTCTTTCTCTCTGTCTCTCTTATCTTTTTTTCTCTTTATCTCACTCTTGATTTTTCTATTCCTTTTCTTTTCACTCAACCTTTTTTCTCTTAATTTTTCTATTTCTCTCTTCTCTTTTCCCTCTTTCTCTCTCTCTGTATCCTCTCTGTGTTTGTGGTTTTCTTTTAACCCTCTCTCTTTCTTTCATCTCTTTCTTGTCCCTCATATCCCCCCTCCTCTCTAAGGCGAGCTGCTGGAGGTCCACAGTGTGCTTTCTGCTCGTACGTATATGTACAGTATATATGTTTACTATACATTGCTGTGCTGTTCAGTCGCTCGGACTCAGGCTGCCTCTGGCTGGGCTGGACTGTGAAGGTCATGCAGCGGCTACACTGCAGTCCATATGTGCTCTCTCTCCTTTGTTTTAGACCTCAGGAGACGGCTAAGGGAGGATGATTTGTTGGAATGCATCATTTCTTTTCACACTGTAATATAGAAATATATGTTTCTCTCTCTCTCTCTCGCTCTCTCTCTCTCTCTCTCTCTCTCGTATGCATGCGCTACAAAAATGAAACAGTAAACATCACAAATAAACTGGGTCTTATTGAAGGCTTAGTAAAAGCACAAACACATTCATTTTGAGCTCTGCTGCCTTTAAATCCTGGTTTTAGTCCACGTTTATAGATAACAGTCTGTCAAACAGAGTCAGAAACCACATAATCAAGTCTATTAGAGATCCTGAACACCTCCACACTGTGTGAGGCCAGAGTGCACTCTTAAAAAAGATGCTTCTTCAAGGGTTCTTTAGTAAAGGGAATAGTTCTGCATCAAGGGTGTCAACCTCAACCTCTAAAAGGCCATATTAAAAACCTCTACAAATGCGTGGGCCAGAGAGCATGTGTTCTTATTTGATTGTAAAATAACACTGTGCTGTAAACTGAGCTGGTCACTGTTTATTAAATATATGCCAAAACACCAACATCAAAATAAGGGCAGATGCAGTGAACCGTCAAATATTACATAATGAATACTTGAAATATTCAAAAACACAATAAATAAAATAAATACATGAGTAAATACAACCCCATTTCCAAAAAAGTTGGGGCACTCAGCAAAATGTAAATAAAAACCCTGTATTTTATTGAAAACAGTACAAAGACAACATATCAAATGTTGAGAAATTTTACCGTTTCTTGAAAAATATTTGCCCATTTTCAATTTGATGCCAATAACATGTTCCAAAAAAGTTGGGATGGGAGAAACAAAAGGCTGGTAAAATTGTGTAATGCTAAAAAACACCTGGGGGTTGATTAGCAACAGATCAGTAACATGATTGGGTATAAAAAAGCATCCCAGAGAGGCGGAGTCTTTCAGAAGTAAAGATGAGGAGGGTTCACCACTCTGTGAAAGACTGTGCGGGCAAATAGTGCAACAATTCAAGGATAATTTTACTTGATGTAAAACAGCAAAGAACGATTGCTTTTCATCATCTACGGTACATAATAACATTAAAAGATTCAGAGAATCTGGAGAAATCTCTGTATGTAAGGGACAAGGCCAAAAACCAGTATTTGCTGGCTGTGATCTTTGGGCCCTCAGGCAGCTCTGCATTAAAAACAGACATGATTCTGTAGTGGAAATCACTGCATGGGCTCAGAAACACTTCTGAAAAACACTGTCTGTGAAAACATTTCATCACTGCATCCACAAATGCTAATTAAAACTCTAAAACACAAAGACGAAACCATATACAAAAAGAATCCAGAAATGCTGCCACCTTCTCTGGGCCTGAGCTCATTTAAAATGCACTGAGGGGAAGTGGAAAAGTGTCCCATGGTCCAACAAATCAACAATTGAAATTCTTTTTCGAAATCATGGACACTGTGTATTCCGGGCTAAAGACCACTCAGCTTGTTCCAACTTTTTTGGAATGTGTTGTTTGCATCAACTTAAATATGGTATTTTATGGCATTTGGAAACTTTACTACACAATTTCTTGTACATATATTGTAAAAAACAATAATAAATGTGCCATAACTTTTGCCCAGGCTTATTGTATGCCTGCTCTCTGTAGAAGATGTGTTAATTTAAAAACAAAACATGTAATGTCACCAGACTTTTGCAAGTGACTGTGTTGACAAAAGCCTGTAACTTCAACATCCAACCAGGAAAAACTTAACAAAATGGCCCATTAAATGGGAAAGTTTTGCGAGTTTGGGGTTTGATGTATATCAGCATGGCTGCTCATAGCATTAACAGCTAGTATAGCACCATGTCGCTAATTTTAAATAAGATTATTGTTGTTTTGGTGGGAATCTCGCTTTTCCGATGAATGGTTTTGTTCTAACAGCGATGATATGTAAGAATAATATTACCTGTATGTGTTGAGGCCAATTTATAGTCCAGGCGCTTGACAAAAAAAATTGTGGTGGACAGATGTTGCAGCGTTGTAGGCTTTCATAGTCCTGCACTGACAAAACGTCGGAAGAGAACATCATCTGTAGTTTCTATGAAAACTTGTATGACGATGCAGCTACAGAAACAGCAGTGAAACCACACAGAACAGAAAACAGCTGCTACAGTCAAACTGCATTAACAGTGGGATTTTAAGCTGCAGGGTCACTATGGCAACCAGAAATACTACTTCTTTTCTACACGTGTTTCACTCTGAAGTTCTTTCTCTGTCACGCAGGGTTGCCAGATTCATGGTTTTCCCAAAAATTCTGGTTAGTCTGAAAGTGCAGAGTGGGGGGAAAGTGCACGGTTGCAGGTGCGCTTTTTTGCTTGGACTAATTTTTGAAGTAATCACAGTCGCAGAAAAAGATTTGAAAATAAAAACAAATCATCTTATAAATGTATACTGATCCAAGTTCTGAATAGCAGGCAGCCTGTTCTGTTTTTGAAAGTAGAAGAGCAGCAGGAAAGTAAACAAATGGCAAAAGTCCAGAACGTAGAACCTTGAGTTTCTATCCAATCAGAGTGTGCGACAATGTCTGTGCCCTTTCAAAATTTTTGATGTACGTGACAAGGTCTGACCCAAATTTAGTCTCTTTTACATCATTTTTGTTAAGCGGCGCTCATCGCCTGGACCATAAATTGGCCTTTAGATATGTTGTAAGTAGACATTATGTCCCCTATATACAGTATAGACATTCATTTGTCATCTAAACCGCTTCTCCTCCTGGTTGCGGGGGGTGCTGGATCCCATCCCAGTTGCCAGAAAACACCCTGAACAGGCCGCCAGTCCATCACAGGGCAGACAAACAGACATATACATTCACACCTAGGGGCAATTTAGCATCTTCAGTTTGCCTTTCATATGTCTTTAGACTGTTGGAGGAAACCAGAGCACCTGAGGAAACCCACGCAGACACAGGGAGAACACGCAAACTCCACACAGAGAGGACGCTGGTCACCCAGCCGGGGAATTGACCCCAGGCCCTTAATGCTGTGAGGCAACAGTGCTATAAGAAATAGGTTTTGGTCTTTCAGTTTAAAAAAATGAAGCATGGCTCTTGGTCCTGTACATTAGCCATGCTTTTTCTCAGGGTTTGTCCTGAAAATGTACAAAAACAAGTATGCACACACACAGCCGCTGACCAAAGCTGAATCCAATAACAGGCTTCTGTTACAGGTCCCGGTTCAGGTAACAGCTCTGCTGATGGTCAGTCTGCCAGTCAGTGCTGGCCGTATGTCCACTGTAGTGTTAGTCGGTTTGGTAAGAATAGAAAACCGAGGCCGAAATTTCCGGCCTCGCGCTGAGCTGCAGTTGAACCTGCTGAGTTTCCTCAGCTATTCATTATCTCTCCATCACACACACACACACACACACACACACACACACACACACCGCTCTGTGTAAGAGTGATAATCAGTGAGATCTCAGCCTGAAAGAAACAGACACACAGAGACAATCACAGCGCAGGAGATGATAAACGCCCGCGCGAGAGGAGAGACACTGTGATACTGAGGGGGATTCCAGAGATGTGGTGAAAGAAGCACATTAGCATGATAAGCATGATGAACAAGATCATCACTACAAATGCCTAAAGCAAAAAAGGCTGCATTCTGGCTGGAATGATAGATGCAAACAATCAATTTCCCTGCCTGCTAAAAAAAGCACTATTACATATAGTTACTTACAAATCTAACATGGATAGTTCTGGTCCTAAAATCTGATTGGCTGAGCCGTGTTTGAAGCCGTTGTAAAATCCATGATATACGAGCACCTATGACCACCTCACAGCGACTGAACTCATGCTCTTGTGCTCTTAATGGAATAATCTTTGACTCTCATGCTGCTCACATGGAGCACTGAGTGTACCGATGAAGTAAGAACCCGTTTTTTGTTTAAACTGAGGGGCTGGCAACTTATGTTCTTAAGTAGAACTAGGCTGGTCAGCTAACTAACAGGCTAAAAGAGCCAACGGCCTGAACAACTCAATCATCAATATCACAGACTAAAAATGCCACTTGAATGTATTACACGCTTCAAATGTTCATGTTTCAGTCAGGAGTAGCATCAAATCCAGGCTGAATCCCAAACGGCTCTGTACTCCCTAACTAGTGTGCTAACTATGAAAGTTTAGCAAATTCTAACCTCTACAGCCAAACAGTGCATCATTTATTGAGTATAAATGATGTCTTGGTCCCAAACGACCCAAATATTTCTTAATATAACTGTATTTTGCACCGTTGCAGGATCCAGTATTTCAATCCCTATGTAGCGCACTCTGTAGGGAGCATCATATCTCGTATTTCTATGTTGGCCGGCGATTTATAAAAGCAATTAGCCACTTGAGACCATGCGTTACTGTGATTTTATCATGGGGAAGGGAGTTCCACTCCACTTCACGTCATGGCTAAGGACACTCTTCCCTGTGATAAAATCGCAGTAATGCACAGCCTCTCGAGGCTTATTGCTTTCATATAAGTACACACTTATATATGTGATATACTGTTATTACATGTAGCTATATGTATCTCCATTTTTGCCAATTTTTCTTTTTCTACATCAGTTGAACACAGCAGCTGTCCTTTACATTGTGTGAAAACTTCATGATGAATGCACCAATAGAAATGCTCCAGAAACACTTGGAATCAAACCTTTTTAAATGTCCATTGAAAGTAAAGAAAGTTTTTGTCCTCTACTGTAAAGTTACCGTTTTGGAGATGCTTGTTTTTCTTTGGACTGCAACGATATATATGACACAAAAGGGACGTGTACGACTTTGTGCTGACACTGTGAAAAAAGTGTGTGTGTGTGTGTGTGTGTGTGTGTGTGTGTGTGTGTTCTGCAGTGTACATTAGGGACCATATTGTTTCCCTCTGACAGGGGTCTCATTAAGGCTTCGGGTTCACAGGCCGAAACACAGTATAAATTACACACTGCAGCCCACTGTGTGTGTGTGTGTGTGTGTGTGTGTGTGTGTGTGTGTGTGTGTGTTCCTTTGTGGGTAAGTTATGTATGTGGGAACGCCTATCGACTTAATTGCAAGATTTTAAAGGGAGCATATGTTCTTGTATTTTTTTACCCTGAAGTCCACTTTTTTGTTTTATTGTGGCACCAAAAACAGTAATAATTCATTTGTACATCACCATTTTCCAACGTCTCTTTATCCTTTATAATTAAACAGGCTGTTTTTGTTCTTATGGGAAACTTGATGGATCATATGAACATTATAGAGGCTTTTTAAATGAAACAGTAGAAGCCATATCGCCCCCTACACTTCCTGTAGTGTATTACAGTCTGTCAGAGTGACTGTGTGGATCATATGAACATTTTAGAGCACTTTTTAAATGAAACAATAGAAGCCATATCGCCCCCTACACTTCCTGTAGAGTATTACAGTCTGTCAGAGTGACTGTGTGGATCATATGAACATTATTGAACGCTTTTTAATAAATAAATAAATTGCAAGAAAGCTAACTAAACTACAATATTCCCACCAGGTTCTGCATATAAACCTGGACAATATGCGGTACATAACTGCTGCGCATTTCAGAGTAATTTAGTTAAACAACCTTGGCATTTACCATTGTTGTGCCCAAAATAATTAGCTAGCACTGGAGTTTACTGAGGAGACCTTAAATTTTCCTGATTAAAACTTAGAACTGAAATCTATTTTCTGCATAGTTTCTACATGTTTACATTGTTAAGATGTAAACAGAGTCGTTCAGAGTGGTTTGGTGTGAAACACTCCATTCTAGAGAAACTTACTGAGTCAGAACTGTTCACAGTGGTGGTGATAGGAACCAGACGTCCACCTCTAAAAGCTCCCTCACAGAAAGTTCCTACATGAATTGGTTATGAATTCACTGCCTGATGACTGAGACACTGTTTTATGATAGTTTTGAGACGACTCTGGCCTTAAAATCCATTCATGGTGGAGGGATACATGTGGCACAGGCAAAATAGTCCCCAAAGAAAAGATATTGTTTTCAGATTTTCCACAATTTTCCCATCATCAACATTCCATATAACCTCAGAAGACTCGTGTAGGTTCACTGGTGGTTCAGGATAGTAAATAAAATGTCTATATTTGTGTTGTAGTCATGGCGACCCCTGGTTCCTATCACCACCACTGTAAAGACATCTGAACCAT
Organism: Colossoma macropomum; assembly: GCF_904425465.1. Taxonomy (NCBI): domain Eukaryota; kingdom Metazoa; phylum Chordata; class Actinopteri; order Characiformes; family Serrasalmidae; genus Colossoma; species Colossoma macropomum. The sequence goes on from NW_023494798.1 coordinate 427,445, forward strand.
TTCACACCAAACCACTCAGAATCACTCTGATTACATCTTAATGGTTTATTTTGTGCATAAATCTAGGAATAAATTGGTGGAATTACCTTTTAACTGATGTAGTTGAAGGCAAGTATGTAAAATGGAGTTCAATCATTGGTTTGTTGTTTCTGTGTCAGTCTGCAGTGGATGGGACAGGACTCGCCGCCTGTGGGGCTTGATCTGTGTTCATGAATCAGCAGAAGTCAGTCCATGCCTGTTTAATTACAGCTCATTAAGAGTTTTGTGCACTGCAGATGGCTCTCTCAGCAGTCGCTCTGCTACTTTCACTCATCAGTCTTGGTCTTTCTCTTTCAGCCATCCCTCACTCTCACAATACCTGTATTCCACAGCCATCTTCTCAGCCCCCCTACACTTCCTGTAGTGTATTACAGTCTGTCAGAGTGATCATATGAACATTATAGAGGCTTTTTAAATGAAACAGTAGAAGCCATATCGCCCCCTACACTTCCTGTAGTGTATTACAGTCTGTCAGAGTGACTGTGTGGATCATATGAACATTATAGAGCTTTTTAAATGAAACAGTAGAAGTCATATTGCCCCCTACACTTCCTGTAGTGTATTACAGTCTGTCAGAGTGACTGTGTGGATCATATGAACATTATAGAGGCTTTTTAAATGAAACAGTAGAAGCCATATCGCCCCCTACACTTCCTGTAGTGTATTACAGTCTGTCAGAGTGACTGTGTGGATCATATGAACATTATAGAGGCTTTTAAATGAAACAGTAGAAGCCATATCGCCCCCTACACTTCCTGTAGTGTATTACAGTCTGTCAGAGTGACTGTGTGGATCATATGAACATTATAGAGCTTTTTAAATGAAACAGTAGAAGCCATATCGCCCCCTACGCTTCCTGTAGTGTATTACAGTCTGTCAGAGTGACTGTGTGGATCATATGAACATTATAGAGGCTTTTTAAATGAAACAGTAGAAGCCATATCGCCCCCTACGCTTCCTGTAGTGTATTACAGTCTGTCAGAGTGACTGTGTGGATCATATGAACATTATAGAGCATTATAAAATGATTTCAAATCATAATCATTGTTGTCGACAACCAGTCGGCTCTGTGGCTGCCCTCTTGATATCATAGGTGTTCTGACCAACCCCAGTGCTCCATAAAATGGACAGATTTGGACACATCAAATTTAAAAACATCTTAGCCTAGAACTGACCTTGTCCCAAAAGTTGCTCTCTCTTTCTCTATTTTTCTCTCTTTTTCACACATACACATACAGGATCAGTCAAAAGGCCATTCATTTACATTTTTACAGTTTTTGACATTTTACAGTAATATCTAAGGCTTTTCCACAGACTTGAAGGAGGTACATATATGACCACACCGTGCTGTCTGAGAAATGTTACTCCCCAAATATAGTCCTGGCCAACTCCCACCCATTGGCTACGTCTCCCTTCTTTTACACAATGCTACCAGGCTGTGAAGATGAGCACTAGCGCATATGTCCTCTGAGACATGTGAAGCTCCACCACATCTTTTCAAACTGCTGCTAACTCTAACGGCTAATTCTTCTATGTCAACTAACAGATGCCCGTGTTGGCTAGCAACATGCTGTGTGATTAAGGGGAGGGGGGTTATCCTGCCTACCCAGACAGAAACACCAGTTATTCTCGCTTAGACTCCTGGCCATGGATGTGCATGGCATCGCCAGGGATCAAACATGTGATCTCCTGCTACTCGGGTGTCCTCAAGTATGATTTCTGAAGTAGCCTCTTTCTGCCCCTAGTGGCCAGTCAGCAGCATTAATCAATAAAATCAAATGAAATATTTTCCCCAGTAGCTTTAAGATTCTCTTGTCTCTCTGTGTGTGAAATGTTGAGACTCTGTGTTGAGCTGCTAGTGAGCAATGAGAGCTGAAAGAGGGAGGGGTGAGAACGCCCTGCTGTGAAAAACAATTCATACCTCTCCTCAAAGATGATAAGATAAAACTGCAGCTTTCTTCATATCAGACACTGAACAACAGGCACAATAAACAAACAGCATTCAGACACAACAAATTTATATCATACATGTTTCGTCAATGTTATTGATGGAAAGAAAGTTCAACTGAGAGACCTCCAAAAGGCAGAAACTGCATTTTATGGCTGCTGCTAAAAAGGAGTTCATCTTTATGGTTTTTTCACTTTTTTGTATTTCTAAACAACATACACTCTCAGGAATAATGGTACTAAACTGTCTCTGGGGCAGTGCCCTTCTTGTCACTGCGGTGAGACCCTCAGGGCTCCATCTCAGTGCCTTTAGTCAGGGAACATAACTGTACCATAATCCACTGAAATGATATTTTCTAAGTTATATTAATTCCTCACACCCCGTCTCGTCTCCAGGCTTTTATTATTTTATTGTTCTATTTTAAAACATTCGGTTATGAAAAGGTACAAATATGTACTTTTCAACTGGGGAGACTTATTTAAGGTTCACAATCAGACCTTAAAACCACTGTTGGAGCTTTGAGGGAACATTTACACTGTTTGTACCTTGAAGAATGAAAAATGTACCTGAACAGAACCTTTATTTCTAACAGTTCACTAAAAGGTCTGAATGATATATGCAGAGCTTTACAGCACAAAGTGACTGAAAGAGGCTTTCATTTAGAACAGTTCTATTTGTCTATGAATTGAACAGCAGAATAATTCTACATTATAATTCTACATTATTCTAGATTATAAGGTCTGGAAAAGTTTTGCTCTTGTCTGCTTTCTCTTCTTTGTTTGTGAATAGAGACTCAGTGAACCATCGATGCGAACATTGCTTACACCTAGTTTGCTAACGAATGCTGATAATCTTCATCACTTTCATGTCCTGATTCGGTACACAGCGCTTCAGTGGCAGGAATTTTAATGACTGCATGTACATCCTCGCCCATCCTCTACATCCAGAATCCCCCAAGACTTCAAAGCGTGTGTGTTGTTTGCTGAAGTCTCTGGCAGGCTTGTGTGCTCTAGACGTGGAGCTATGTAGCCGGCAGCGGGGTCAGCAGGACGACTGCACATTATGGACGCAAAATGTATCACGTACATCTTACGCTATCCATCCACAGCTAGGCCAATTATAACATTACTTTTGGGGGTTTTTGCGGAGTATTTTGTTATTTCTTTAAAGGAGGTCATTGATCTGGACCCACGCTGACTGCTGTGCGTTGTGCATATAAGATTTGTTTTTTTTTATTTGTTGTATGTTTAAAGAAGCTGAGTTATGAATATTAACATTGCAGTAGCAGAGATGGATAATTTGATGTGTGTTCAGAGCCTGGAGGGAAAGCACAGCCTCAATCTTTACATCTGTTTTTCCCTTTAGAACATTTCATATTTCATATCCTTCATATGGAGTTTACATGAATACATGTATCAGTGTCATTTTGTCCTTTTGGCACAAAAATACATAAATAAATAAAACAGAATATTATTTGAGAAATGCATCTGCAGTGGCTTTCGATATGACGGGGGTCATCTTGTATTATTTCATACCCACTAGTGGTGTAGGCAGAAATACATTTTTGGGTAGGCCTGTGAAAAAGTGTGTAGGCCATACAAGTTTCAAACGTGCTGATGTCCAGCAGCTGATACATCAGGCTATGGCCTTTTGCCAAAAGCAGTGGTCATCAACACCCCTGCCCTATGGTGATACAAAACAGTAGCAGTCAACCGGAATACTGGATTCGCAAAAATACAACCAACACTGTGACACAGTTCACTATAAAGTGTGCATCTGCTTACCACAGACTCAACTTTCGCCCAGTGAGGACAACATAACCGAGTCAAATCAGCACTATGTAATATTTATCGTTGAAACTGAGATCTTGGACAGATTTGGCGGGAGTTTTTTGGAACATATCATACGTCTTTACGCATTTACATCACACACACAGGCTCAAAAAGAAGGCCTGGCTCAATGTTTAGGTCTCAAATGCTAAATCAACACTATACTGATGAAGATACGATGAAATGAGTAGATAGTTCACTAAAAATCTTTAGAAGACACATCCTTCAAGTTTTGATTGAGCTCCTTTTGAACACTCAACGCACTCGCAAAAGTCAGTTTCATCCACTTACGGGCGTCTGAAGCACAACTGGTATTACAAAATGTTCTTCCACATATTGCGTGCAATTACACTTTTCCACCAGAGAGGTCTCCAAATCCCCAAATCCTACATAGTGTTGCTTTAAAATCACACTGCTGAGATGCGAGGAAAAAAAATAACACCTGGCAAACATAAACCATCTCGCATAAAGCATACTGCCACAGCAGAAATGTACACTTTCTGTTTTACTTTTGATTCACTGCACTAAAGTAGATGTGTGTTTTGACCTAGACCTAGAATATTTTAGCCTTTGTACTAAAGTGCATGGGGTCTCATTCACCAACCGTTCCTAAGAAGAAATTTCTCCTTATAACACACACAGTTTCACGTGAACAGGTGTGAACAGTTCTGCCCTTTAGAACACGTTATAAACCTGATGTAGACTTCTTCTCAGAACCTTTACTACAAACAAATGTAAAAATTATTGGTGAATTGGTGAATGAGGCCCATTCTGAGTACCACATTCACAGACCACTGACATCCCCTGCCAATTTTCTCTCCAATTTAGTAGTCCTATTCCTATTTTTTAATTATGTTTGCCTCCCAAAATACAGTTATATATTATACAACTGCATTATATGTATATAAAATATAAGTCAAATACCAAACAGTCTGTGAAATATAGTCCGCCACCATTAGAAGTGCATTAGTTAGAATAGTATGTATAGTATGTGGTTTGGATGCAACCCTTGTTTAGAAGGACACTTTTAAAAAAGATGGTGCTTAAAGGGTTCTTCAGTAAAGACAATGGTTCTATATAGAACCATCAACACTCCAAGAACCATTTGCATGCTTAAATGGTTCTTTGCATGGTGAAATGGTTCTTCAGATTGATGGAGAGTGTGTTAAATATGGTTCTATATGGCACCAAACAGGGTTCTGTTATGATGTCAAGCTTATAACAACAGCAGAAGCCTTTTTGGTGCGATGTAGAACCCGTGGCTGCCCTAAACCTGCCATGCTCTCACTGTATTCATCTCACAGAGGAAAGAGCCGATCTGGATCAGTCAAGGAGTGGTCTTATTAGGGACCCTCTTTCTTCAGTGAGGAGTGCAGGAGTGGAGGGGAAGTGGAGGAGGAGTAGTGGAGGAGTGGAGGAGGAGTGGTGAAGGGTAGTGCAGCGTACCTCCGCTCCCTCAGGGCTCCGATCAAGCCCATCGTGCACCTGTGCACTCAGCCGTGTCCAGGTGGTGCAGACCAGCAGCCCAACACTCAGAATACCAATCACTCCATCTACACCCACACACTGCTGTCTTCCTCCCTCCCTTTGTTCTCTTTTTTCCTTTCGGTGTGTCCCCTTCCTTCCTTTCTTCCTTCCTTCCTTCCTGTCATTCTTTCTCTATTTTTTTATATCTTCTTTTCTATCTATGTTTCTTTCTTCCTTCTGTCCACTCTCCCCCTTTTCTTCCTTTGGTCTTTCTTTCTTTTGTTTTTGTTCTTGTAGTTTCTTTCTTTTGAGCTTCCTCTTGTTTCTCTCCTTCTTTCTTTCCTTCCTTCTTTCTCCCCCTCTCTCTCTCTCTAACTCTTGTTCTCTTCTTTTTCATTCTTTGTTTTCCTATCTTTTGCTTTCTTCCTTCTTTGTGCCCCTTTTGTTCTTTCTTTCTTGGTCTGGTGGATGGCGGTAATGAACGTGTGTTTGTTTCATATATTGAGTCTGAATGTGATTTTAAGTATAAGGGTCGCTGTGCCTTTAAAGGTAGACCTTTTCTCTTCTTCTCTTCTTATCTCTGTTCTCTCTTCTTATAATTTCTTATCTCATCTCGTTTCCTTTTCTCATCTACTGTCTTCTTTCCCTGCGATGAACTGGCGATCTGTACAGGTTGTATCCTGCCCTTTGCCCAGTGGCCGCTGGGATAGGCTCCAGCACCCCCGCGACCCAGAAAGATAAGTGGTTTAGAAAGTGTGTGTGTGTGTGTGTGTGTGTGTGTGTGTGTGTGTGTGTTTCTCTCCTTTGTTATTTTATTTTCTCTTGATTTCTTTTCTCTCCTTTTCTCTTCTTCTTTTTCTTCTCTTCTCTTCTTCTCTTCTCTCTTTTCACTTCTTTTTTCTCTTCTTTCTGCTCTCTTCTCTGCTTTACTTTTCACTTCTTTTGTCTCCTCTTCTTTTCTCTTCTCTTCTTTTTTCTTCTCTTCTTATCTCCTCTTTTCTCTTCTCTTTTTTCTTTTCTCTGCTCTTCTCTTATCACATCTTTTCTCATGCATGAGACTCTGACAGCGCTGGGCAGCTCCTTCAGTGACAGGCTGCTTCTCCCCAAGTGCGTGAAGGAACACTATCAGTCCTTCCTGCCTGCTGCTGTTAGACTGTACAACCAGCACTGCTCCCTGTAGAACCCCCTCCAGCCCCCCATTAGACCTCACACACCTGCAGAACATAAATCATTTCCTGTGTGCAATATAATCAATACTCCATGTGCAATATTTGTAAAATATCTCTATAGTGTAAAGATCTTTTGCTTTTTATTTATAATTGTTTATATTGTTAACTTTCGTGAATTTATATTTTTGCATCTTATAGTTTTTGTATATATATATATATATATATATATATATATATATATATATATATATATATTCACTCCAGCTCGTCTAGTGTTTTTAAATATACAGTGGTGTGAAAAAATGTTTGCCCCCTTCCTGATTTCTTAAAGCTGAGTTCAATTTCCCCAGCCACACCAGGCCTGATTACTGCCACACCTGTTCTCAATCAAGAAATCACTTAAATAGGACCTGCCTGACAAAGTGAAGTAGACCAAAAGATCCTCAAAAGACATCATGCTGCGATCCAGAGAAATTCAGGAACAAATGAGAAACAAAGTAATTGAGATCTGTCAGTCTGGAAAAGCTTATAAAGCCATTCCTAAAGCTTTGGGGCTCCAGTGCACCACAGTGAGAGCCATTATCCACAAATGGTCAAAACATGGAACAGTGGTGAACCTTCCCTGGAGTGGCCGGCCGACCAAAATGACCCCAAGAGAGCAGAGACGACTCATCCAAGAGGTCACAAAAGACCCCACAACAACATCCAAAGAACTGCCAGCCTCACTTGCCTCAGTTAAGGTCAGTGTCTCCACCATAAGAAAGAGACTGGGCAAAAATGGCCTGCATGGCAGAGTTCCAAGACGAAAACCACTGCTGAGCAAAAAGAAGATAAAGGCTCGTCTCAGTTTTGCCAGAAAACATCTTGATGATCCCCAAGACCTTTGGGAGAATACTCTGTGGACTGACGAGACAAAAGTTGAACTTTTTGGAAGGGGTATGTCCCGTTACATCTGGCGTAGAAGTAATCACAGATTACTTCTAAAGTAAACACAGCATTTCAGAAAAGGAACATCATACCAACAGTAAAACATGGTGGTGGTAGTGTGATGGTTTGGGGCTGTTTTGCTGCTTCAGGACCTGGAAGACTTGCTGTGGTAATGGGAACCATGAATTCTGCTCTCTACCAAAAAATCCTGAAGGAGAATGTCCGGCCATCTGTTTGTGACCTCAAGCTGAAGCGCGCTTGGGTTCTGCAGCAGGACAATGATCCAAAACACACCAGCAAGTTCACCTCTGAATGGCTTAAGAAAAACAAAATTAGGACTTTGGAGTGGCCTAGTCAAAGTCCTGACCTGAATCCGACTGAGATGCTGTGGCATGACCTTAAAAAGGTGGTTCATGCTCACAAACCCTCCAATGTGGCTGAATTACAACAATTCTGCGAAGATGAGTGGCCAAAATTCCTCCACAGCGCTGTAAAAGACTCATTGCCAGTTACCGCAAACGCTTGATGGCAGTTGTTGCTGCCCAAGGTGGGCCAATCAGTTATTAGGTTTAGGGGGCAATCACTTTTTCACACAGGGCCCTGTAGGTTTGGATTTCTTTTTCCCTTAATAATAAGGACCTTCATTTCTAAACTGCATTTTGTGTTTACTTGCGTTATCTTTGTCTAATATTTACATTTGTTTGGTGATCTGAAACATTTAAGTGTGACAAACATGCAAAAGAATAAGAAATCAGGAAGGGGGCAAACACTTTTTCACACCACTGTAACTCCATTGGGTGTTTTGCTGCTTTGGTTCTTCAGACTAAAAAGGTTCACTTTTCTTTTCAATTGTGTTCTTTTAGCTCAGAAGTTTTCAGCCTGGCCCTTTGGGATCCTCAGAATGTCCCAGCACACCTGAGGCAGGTAATCACAGCCCACAACATGCACAGAAAGGCTTCAGCCTTCGCTAAAGCAACATGAAAAATGAAACAAATGAAAAACTGGTTTTCAATCTAAATGATCCACACTACGGTACAATTACTCACTCTGGAGCTGCAGCTATTATTCTATTCACTTCATAAACGACAAGAAAAACACACACCAGCTCTACTGTTCAACACAGTACAATGGGATTCAACACACGACTGAAGAGCTGAAGCTTTAAAATCTGCATTTATTAGAACTATTTACTCTCCACTGTCTGAATTCATAAACACAGGCCAGGGCGGGACATCCACTCCTGAGGGACAGCGCTGATCCTGGACGAGTTCATATTAGTCATATTTTAATCATATTTATTTATAAAGCACATTTAAAACAACAGATGTTGACTGAAGTGCTGTGTAATCCAATAAAAGAGAAATTAAGGAACAATAAGTGCGCAGAAAACAGAGAAGGATTTGTAAAATAATAAGGCACTCAGGGTTAATAAATAAAAAACTCAGGAATGAAAAGACTCGGCACACTAAACCTAACAGAAAAAAAAGTTAAGCCACAGAGAACAAATAGGTCTTTAAGCAGGATTTAAGAGTGTCACAGTAGAGGAGCATCTAATGAGGAGAGGGAGAATTTTCCACAGTGTAAGGAGCAGCTGCGGTCACCTTTTCCCTTTAGCCTCCTCATGAGGTCAGTACTCGATGCTGTATTTATTTCAGAAACGTTTTGGTACATATGTCCTTCTAGAACTCGTGTCAAACACAAGGCCCATGGGTCAAATCAGGCCTGTGATACAGTTCTATTCGGCCCGTGAAATTATTTTAATTTTCTATTCTGATTAGCCCGTTTCACTCTGAGATGCACTACAGTCCCCAGCATGCACTGCAACATAGTGTGTGTTCTGACCCCAAACAGCAATCTCTGGGCCAGCAGTTACACAAAACGAAAAGATGCTTGGTGTCTAGTTCAAGCAAACAGGCAATTTTAAAAAACTACCTACAACAATTTATTTTTATTTAGAATTATTTTTGCGTAAGTATTTAATGCCCAATGTTAAGTAAAGTGAAATAAAAACACAGCTGGCCCACAAATTTGTTGAGATTTTTTAATACAGCCCTTTTAGAGGTTGAGTTTGACAACCCTGCTCTAGAAGGCCCCTCTTGTGAAAAGTTAAGAATGAAACAGTAGATATGTATTTTTACAGAAACACATTTTAGATTAGGTTAAAGTTTAGTGTCTAATCTGTCCTCGTCTGCCCTCATGTGTTTTGTTCCATGTGTGTTTGTTTACATAGGCCATGTGCTTTTGTTGTTGTTATTTTGGTCCGTGTCTCCTCCCTGGTCCTGCCCCCTGGTCATCTGTCCCACCTGTGTGTTGTCTGTAGCTCCGCTCTCTCATTAGCCCCAGCTGTCTCTCGTGTTCTTTGTCTATTTGTCCCCTTTAGTTTGGTCTGTTCCTCACTTGACGTTGTTTGTAGTGTGTTTTACTGATTCTCAGTTTGAGTTGTTATTCCTGTGTATTTTCTTCTCTGTTTTTTGCTTATAGTTGTTCTTTTCATTTCTTTTCTTTTTCTTCTTTGCTTCCTTCTCTACGCACAACAGTGTAATATAACTCTGGCAATGAAAGTGGTTAAAGAAGCCATAGACTTGAATTTGAAGCAGTCATCTCCATTTCTAAGTCATATTCTCCCGTCTGTTCTGGTGATACAGCCTCCTGCAGATCGCAGCTGTTTGCATCCTACTGAGTGCTGCTGTATGGAAATGGAGGAAATGGAGCCCCATCAGTGCTTTGAGACGCTCTGTTCACACAAGTCTGGCTCTGCACCTGCTGAGCGTAAGCGCCGGCCGCCGGTTTTTCTATGCATGGAGGCTTCGGTGCTGCGGCTTTTACCGCCTCAGTCTTTGCCTGAAGTTAAAGCTGAGAATCTAAGAGTATAATTGCGGCACTTGAGAACTTTAAAAAGGGTTCAAGTCGTGCTCTGTCTGCACATTTAATAAAAAAAATATATAATTGTTGACTGCAGTGTGTCCAAAAGTATCCAGACAGTCCTTCTATGGTAGCACAGAGAGGGTTTCCATTCAAATGTTTCGCAAATGTTAGTTGTGTTTCCATCCACTACTGTCATGCGAAGAAACTTTAGATGACGTAGGCTACTATGATTATGGCTGCATCGAAACAAGCATGGCAGAGATATTTAACTGTTTTTGCTTTAAGTGGAATCATCTTTACATCTTTTTATGCCCAAGTTGTTTTGCAGCTCAGAGATGAGCAACGGCTACCTAATGAGGCCTGAAATCTCTGTGCCACCCCAGCAACGTCCACCTTGCATCTGGGAATGCAAACACACCCGACATTTCTGGAAGCACATTTTTCAAATTAGCTTTTGGATTAGGCATTTGAGAATGGCAAAAGCAACCTTCGAAAAGCTAAGCACCATGATCGGACCCTCTGTAGGGCCAATCGTTTCTTACTTATGGCTTAATATGTCAAAAAACCCTTTTCCATCACTAATGCCCAATCAATTCCTCACAGCAATGGTCCAACATCTGGTGTAAAGCCTTCCCAGAAAAGACAAGGCTGTTACTGCAGCAGAGGGGGACAAACTCTATTTTGAAATGGATAGTTCCAGTCCTATAATCTGATTGGCTGAGCCACGTCCGAAGCCGTTGTAAAACCCAAGATCTATGACAGCCTCACAGCAACTGAACTCTGTATCAAAAAACCCTTGTGCTGTTAATGAATGTTCTTTGTCTCTCATGCTGCTCACATGGAGCACCAAGTGTACTGATGAAGTAAGAACTGTTTTTTGTTTAAATTGAGGGGCTGACGACTTATGTTCTTAACTAGAACTTGGCTGGTCGGCTAGCTAACAGGCTAAACAACTCCATCATTAACATCACAGGCTTGAATTAAAGTACTTACAGTATGATTCACTGTAAAACAGCAGTTGAAAGTCTTACACGCTTCAAATGTTTGTGTTTCAGTCAGAAGTCACATCAAATACAGGCTGAATCCCAAACGGCTCCTCACTCCCTAAATAGTGTGCTAGCTATGAAAGTGTAGAAATTCTAGCCTTTGCAGCCAAACAGTGCATCATTTATCAAGTGTGAATGTGGCTGAATCCAAAATGACTATTTCTTATCTATATGTTGCTCTGTTGGGCTGCAGGATCCAGTATTTGAATTCCTATGTAGTGCACTATGTAGGGAGCAGGGAGCCGTTGGAGATTCAGCCCCAGTGTGAGAAGAGGGCACCACTGGATTAATGCTAAATAAGTCAGTAAATGACCACCATGAGTACTTATAAAGTGAAAGCTTTTGCATTAAACAGTGCTGTGTTACCATATGTACATTGTTATATGACAAGAAGTTTAAATATTAATGACTGCAATATACAGCGATGGGCGACCAACGTTTTCCTCATTTTCATTGAAAATAACAAGAATAATCCTAGACTACTATTCAGTACTATCTCTAAATTAACTAATAATCAAGCAGCTACTGAAGCCCAGATACCATCAGCCTACAGCAGCATTGACTTCATGAACTTCTTCAGTAATACAATTGAATTGATTAGGAACAAAATTCAAAATGCGCAGCATTGCAGTGCAGCGTCCTATAAACCTAATCTAGATCTAGAGTGCAGTATAACCACTACAGAGACGCTGGAGTCTTTTACTTTACTCCAACAAACAGAGCTCGTCCAAATTATTTCATCCCCCATCCCCCCCTCTTTCCCCCTACCCCTCTCTTTCCCTGAGCTGAGCGGCTGCCTGTCCTAAGAGGGTCTGACCTGAGATGCGGCCGGCGCACTGCACAGTGGTGTTAAACTGTATCCACTTATACTGTTTTGTGTCTGTGCTGTTATCCGGTGTCGACCAGAGGAGGATGGGTTCCCCTTTTCAGTCAGGCTCCTCTCGAGGTTTCTTCCTCCTGTTGAGGGAGTTTTTCCTTGCCACTGTCGCCAAGGCTTCTCACTGGGGGCGTGGACCCGGATTCTCTGTAAAGCTGCTTTGTGACAACATCTGTTGTAAAAGGATCTATATAAATAAATTTGACTTGACTTGACTTGACTCATTTGGTGGTCCATGGTTGCTTGGTAACAATACCACACTATAAAGGAACTACATTTCTCAGGGGAATACTTGTTTATGTCAAATATTATTAATAGTAACTCAAATTATTTTCTGAACAATTTTGTATTTTGTGAAATTTCACATTGGCCTCCGTTTTATATAAGCAATAAGTCACTTGAGACCTTCTGTTACTGCAATTTTATCACAGGGAAAGGAGTTTTAAAATCTATCTGTCTATCTATCTATCTATGATTAACATTCTTGCAGGTCTTCCGTCTCTCCAAAGCTCGTCATCTCTTGCTGAATGTGAAAGCTCACATTTTAACACCATCTCTTTTGCAATGTGTTCAGGTCTACAGTTGCTCATATAATAACATTTGCTGCAGTTTTTCTCAGGATTTTTGCAGCTACTGTCCATAAAAGAACGCAGAAGATGCAGTAAAGAGTAGAGCCCCTCCATCCCTCCATCCATCCCTCCATCCCTCGTTCTGGTCCATCACACCAGCACCTGTCCAGTAGAAAGACAGAGAGATAAAAAGAGCGGAGAGAGGGCAGTTTTTTCTCCTCTGTCTTCAGAGTGACTGATAGCAGCAGGAGCACACTCTCTCAGGAGGAAACCCCCCCAGAGGGAACCGAGGGGAGACCCACACATATATATATAACCTCACATACATCTCTGACAGTCCAACCCACTTTCACACCCCATGTTTCAGAATTACACACTATAGAAAGACAGGAAGGTGCAGAAACTGGTGAAGCGCTGTCTACAGTACAGGACCTAATTGAAACACATGGGGTTTTGAAAAAAATGTGTCTTTTTGCCTCAGTTTTGCTGCAATGAAAGGACTGTTTTCTCTCATACAGTACCAGAAAGAGGTTTGGATCCGCTTTTGGATTGTAGTGTCTTGGCGAATGAGAGGAGAGAGGCCCTGATTTCTGCTACATAACACATAACACAGCTGGGGACAGCAGGAAAGGTCACTGCTAGCCATAGCTCTTCACGCTACAGCAGATGTAGACCCACTCTAACTAACCCCACTGCCCAACCAACATAACATACACACACACACCCCTTAAAAAAAGGAACAACAACATCAACAACACAAACAACAATATTTACTGTCCCTTTGGTGTGACAGGGGCAGTTGGAGCATGGCCAGAGCCGGGTTATGAGGAACCTGGCTACTTCTTATTTCCCCCGTTATTTCAAAAACATGACTGCAGAATGGTAGAGGGCGCCAGCCAGGGAGTCCTCAATGAATGGGAGTAAATGGAGCTAAAAGGTTAAATCAAAAAGTTAAAATAGTTCCTAATCACCCGCCCAGAACTTTCCTTTCATTTTAGAAAGTAGAAGCATGTATTTCACTAAAAAAGCAAAGAAAACTCACCTGTATGTTTTGGGCAGCAGGACGCTAACATTACTGCTGCTCAGCGCTGATTGGTTAGCATTACTGCTGCTATGCGCTGAATGGTTAGCATTACTGCTACTGAGTGCTGACCGGTTAGCATTACTGCTACTATGCACCGATTGGTTAGTATAACTGTTACTGAGCGCTGACTGGTTAGCATTACTGCTGCTATGTGCTGACTGGTTAGCATTACTGCTGCTATGTGCTGACTGGTTAGCATTACTGCTACTGAGCACTGATTCGTTTGCATTACTGCTGCTGAGCTCTGGTTGGTTAGCATTACTGCTGCTGAGCTCTGGTTGGTTAGCATTACTGCTGCTGAACGCTGATTGGTTAGCATTACTGCTGCTATGCACTGACTGGTTAGCATTACTGCTGCTGAGCGCTGATTCGTTAGCATTACTTCTGCTATGTGCTGATTGGTTAGCATTACTTCTGCTACTGAGCTCTGATTGGTTAGCATTACTGTTGCTATGCGCTGACTGGTTAGCATTACTGCTACTGAGTGCTGACTGGTTAGCATTACTGCTGCTGAGCACTGATTCGTTAGCATTACTTCTGCTATGCGCTGACTGGTTAGCATTACTGCTGTTGAGCGCTGACTGGTTAGCATTACTGCTACTGAGCACTGATTGGTTAGCATTACTGCTGCTGAGTGTTGATTAGTTAGCATTACTGCTACTGAGTGCTGATTGGTTAGCATTACTTCTGCTATGTGCTGATTGGTTAGCGTTACTGCTGCTGAGTGTTGATTAGTTAGCATTACTGCTACTGAGTGCTGATTGGTTAGCATTACTTCTGCTATGTGCTGATTGGTTAGCATTACTGCTGCTGAGTGTTGATTAGTTAGCATTACTGCTGCTGAGCGCTGATTGGTTAGCGTTACTGCTACTGAGTGCTGACTGGGTAGCAAGCGGAGCAGCTCATTGGCTGTTCATGCTCACAAATATCATGAAAGTACATGAGGCGCCGTTTTAAACTCCTATAACTCGAATTTAAAAGCTCTTAAAAATATAACAGCAGTATTAAAATGTTTTATGCTGTTCAGTGTTCAGGAAATAATGTATTCTGTTATATTAAAAACATTTAAGCATTTATAAACGGGTCTTGCTCGCAAGCGCCCTCTAGTGTTTGAGAAACTCAGAAGATATTACAGCGTGGTAATTCTCCTCTCTACACGTTCTCTGGTAATTCTTGTGTATTTTCCCTTCTTTCGTGTGAAATACAATCGAGGTGACTCTGCTGTCGTTGCTGGGTGATGCAGCCCTCACTGACAGCGACCGGTCACCTGCAGCCATGTAGAACACCGTAAAGCAGCTGATGCCTGGAGGAGGCAGATTAACACTTATCAGCATTCAGACAGCTGCACTCTCCACTCCACTGATACAGAAACCTTCACTCCAGTCTAAACGCATGTACAAATATGTCTAATGGGCAAAAGGGAACTCTTTAGGGAAAAAAACAACAAAAATGACACAATTTTCCTCCTTACCCTGAATGTAGTCCACCGGCAAATTGTGTCGAGTTGTTAAAGGGGAATTTAAACAATTTCAGAACAAAAAAATCTGCATAATTAAACGGTTAAGATGTAAACAGAGTCGCTCAGAGTGGTTTGGTGTGAAACGCTCTGTTCTAGAGCAACTTACAGAGTCAGAACTGTCCACAGTGGTGGTGATAGGAACCAGACGTCCACCTCTAAAAGCTCCCTCACTGAAAGTTGCATGAAATGTTTCTGAACACACTGAATTATGTCTGAGACACTGTTTTATAATATATATATATATATATATATATATATATATGTATGTATGTATGTATGTATGTTTATATGGTAAATTTGATTTGTGAACTCAGTCCTAAAAGCTCCTTTCGTGAATCTGAGCGTCTTTTCGGGTCAAATTAAATATCCTGGAAGATTAAATGGGTCGCCTGTAGATCTGCTCTGAGTGAAATGCAGGGGCAGTGCATTATGGGTGATTTGGTTGATCATTTGGCTGAAAGCAGAATAAACACGAGGAGGAGGAGGAGGAGGAGGAGGAGGAGGAGGAGGAGGAGGCTGATTTAAGAGACTTTTATAATGTTTTAGGTTTTGAGCCAAAATCAGTTTCTCAACATCTGCGTTTTTAAAGTTGTACCACTGAAAAGTTTTGCGTTTGTTTGTTAACGTTTGTTTCTGTATCGCTATTTTTTCTTTCTGCTTGGTGTGTGTGTGTGTGTGTGTGTGTGTGTGTGTGTGTGTGTGTGTGTGTGTGTTAAACCATCTGCTCTCTTTTCTTTGGCTGTCTCCATTTCCTCCTCTCTCTCCTCTGCTCTTCTTTTTTATCTTTTCTCTCTCTCTCTCTCTCTCTCTCTTTCTATCCCTTATCTCCTTATCTCTCTCTCACTTCTTTTCTCTCTCCTACCGCTTTGTCTTTCTCTCTTTCTCTCCATCTTTCTCCTGTCTCTCTTCCACCTCTCTTCCCTCTCTCTCGCTCCTCTTTTTTCTTTTTCCTATCCACCTCTTTCTCTCTTTCTCTTTATCTGCCCCACTTCTCTCTCTCACTGTTTCTCTCTCTCCTCCACCTCTCTTCTCTTTCTCTCTCCTGTTTCTCTCCCTACCTCTATTCTTTCTCTCCCCTCTCTCTCTTTTTCTCTCTCTTCTTCTCTTTCTTTATCTACCCCTCCCACATCTTTCCTCTCTTTCTCTTTTCTCTCTTCCTCTCTCCCCCCTTCACTTCTGTCTCTCTCTCTGTCTCTCTCTATCATATTAAGATGAATCAACTTTTGAATCAACTGGCTGATTTTGATTTTCAACTAAATCTACTTTTTTAAAGTATCTATGCAGTTTAACAGTGACTCTCTCAGTAAAGAGTTCTGGCGTAGAGCTGCCGCTGCTGTTTTCCATTCCTAACAACTAACTGGAACCTGCTTAGACTACGACTCAGTCAGTCACAATCAGTCACATATCTAGAACCTCCAGAAAAACTAGAATGACTAGAGTTACTCATCAACCCGTGATTGGTTGATTCCTCTGTCACTTCCTAATTATGTTAGTAGTTAATCTAACATGTAAGTTCAGCTCCTGAAGTCCTAACCAATGGGAGAGCTCGCTTAGCTGTATCTACCCAGATACCACAGAGGAAAAGTCCTGATTGGATAATTTTCTTTAAATTCAAAAGGTTAACCCTTTTAAAATATCAACAACAATCATTAAACATCAGATTCATTGAAACTCAGAGAGATAAACTGAGTGTTTATGACATTCCTGTAGTAAAACGTGTGCAGTATGTTACTGAACGTAGTATAATTTCAGCCTTATCTGCAGGGCTGCTACAGTACTGTGTGAGGCTCTCTTTATTTATATATTTATTTATGTGCGTGCTGTTTATGTTTTCATATTAAACGTTCACATTAAGTGTTCTCTCATCCGTGACTTTATCTTTCTAAGCATCTACATAAACCTGCCTAAAGGCAATTTTATATTGTTTACAGCCTCTCTCTCTCTCTCTCTCTCTCTCTCTTTCTCTCTCTCTCTCTCTCTCTCTCTCTCTCTCTCTCTTCTCACTCACATGCAAACACATTAATGTTCTCTCTGAATGTACTGAAATCTTGCTTGTAAACTGGAACAAATATCACATCTTATATGATATATATGTGTGTATATATATATATATATATGCACACATACACCGATCAGGCATAACATTATGACCACCTCCTTGTTTCTTCGCTCATTGTCCATTTTATCAGCTCCACTTACTATATAGGTGCACTTTGTAGTTCTACAGTTACAGACTGTAGTCCATCTGTTTCTCTGATACTTTGTTAGCCCCCTTTTACCCTGTTCTTCAGTGGTCAGGACCCCCATGGACCCTCACAGAGCAGGTACTATTTGGGTGGTGGATCATTCTCAGCACTGCAGTAACACTGACGGGGTGGTGGTGTGTTAGTGTGTGTTGCGCTGGTCTGAGTGGATCAGACACAGCAGTGCTGCTGGAGTTTTTAAACACCTCAGTGTCGCTGCTGGACTGAGAATAGTCCACTAACCAAAAATATCCAGCCAACAGCGTCCTGTGGGCAGCGTCCTGTGACCGCTGATGAAGGACTAGAGGATGACCAACACAAAACTGTGCAGCAGCAGATGAGCTATCGTCTCTGACTTTACATCTACAAGGTGGACCAACAAGGTAGGAGTGTCTAATAGAGTGGACAATGAGTGGACACAGTGTTTAAGCTGCTGGCCTGTATCTGCACGACTTTATACACTGCACTGCTGCTACACAATTGGCTGATTGTGATTAGATAATTGCATGAATGAGCAGATGTACAGATGTTTCTAATAAAGTGGTCATTGAGTGTATATACACATATATACATATAAAATTAAAAATTGGAAGTGTATTTTAGTGTAAAAATTGTACTGTTTGAATACTTTTACCTTATTTAAATTTCTGTCATGTAAGATCATTTCACACTTGTTTAGGTTTACCAAGTATGCTTACAGAGGAAGCCTCGGGCTTCAGTGTTGATGGATGTTAAAGGAGGGGGATGTTTTGTTGGAGATGGTTGCCCTCTGTATTTTAAAGAGCACTCTGAAATACTGAATGATGTCATTGGCGTTTGAGGTCTGGAGGGTGACTGGAGATTAACCTATGTTAAGGAAAAATGGATATTCAGCCTGAGACTTAAATCAGCTAAGAATCCAATTTTAAAGTCTTTGCCTTTTGATCGAAAAGTTCCACCAAATGCCACGAAAGTCAATTTCATGCATAGAGATATTCACATTTAACCAACCTGCCTATACATACAGACAGATAGTCTGTTAGGAGTCACTGCTCAGTGTTTTCAGTGAACTTAGAAAAGTAAAGAAAGTTCCAGCAGGTCTTTATCACCGCATAGTTTACAGTGCAATACAGGGTATAATTGTTAGGTTAATTGTTGATATTGTAGCTTCTACTACTTGCTCCAGTTTGTGAAAGGGGCTCTAGAGGTGTGGTATTCAGGTCTGCACTGTGCATCCAACCCCCCCTCTGTCAATTGACATTAAAAGTTGTTATGTGATGCTGTTAATGTCTTTGTTCATTGGTTTAAGGTGTGTGTGTTATTTTGTGTTGGGCTCTGGGGTAGTTAGTGTGGTGTTGTGTCCTAACCATAGGGTAGAAGCGTATGGTTAGAAGTGACCTACCTCTGGTTCCAGTGGCTTTGTCTGCACCTTTTCTGCTGGTGTAAATAAAAAGATCACTTCTTGTACCAGAAATTGGGACTCCAGTGTTTGCCAGGCACTACACTGGTGTCAGAAGTGGGTTAGCACCCTAGCAGCAAGGAGTGAAATAGAGCTTCAAGGAAGACGGTGAGGAATGCAGAGTCTGGTTAAAGACCTTGACAATGAGGCTTGATGGCAGAGACACCACGGCATCCAGCTGGGACACAGCAGAGCAGAGCTCAGCTTCAGTGTAGAGGCACCATGGCAAGCGGCACAGTGTTATGTGGAGGAGGAGCTTGGGGAGGAGCATACATGGCACAAGCCTGAGCCAGCGGGAAAATGGGAGCCAGCCAGGAGAATCGCCAGAAGTTGCGGATCTTGGGTCGACTACAGGGGACTCAGGGTCGTTGATATCCCTACTATGACCAGGTGTGCTTATGAACACAGAGAGGTGACCATTGTTCTGGTCAGCTCAGGCAACAGCAACAAAGCCGAAGCAGGGAGCTGTTGCTCCAGCATGCACAAGTGGCACCCTCACCAGCGTTGATGGCTTGGTGGACAGTAGGGAAAGTGGAGTGTAGCTGAAAGAAGTGCCAACTGTGGCATGAGTGCTGGCCAGGACTCTGTGTGCCCTTGGGACTTGGCACGGGCTGTGTAGGTCCCCAGGATAGCTGACCTGTGGGAGGGGGTTTGTGGTGGCTGCCACATACTCCAGTACATGGAAGGGACTCCAGGATCAGTGTATGCAGATCTGCGCTGCTCCCCTCCTCCAGTGAATGTTGAGTTGTTATTTGATGTTGTTCATGTGTTTATTCACTGGTTTAAGGTGTGTGTATGTGTTTGTGTTATTTTGTGTTGGGCTATGGGGTGATCATTGTGGGGTGGTGCCCTAAAAATAGGGAGGAAGTGTATGGCTAGAAGGGATCCCACCTGCTATTCCAATGGCTTTGCATGTGCCGGGAGATACTACAATATAAATAAAATACACACAAAATTCAGGCCTGAACAGCACCTCTAGTTCTGTTCTCACTGTTCACCAGTTGTTTGAGACCAAAAAAACCCCAAACAGAGCTGACAGTAGCAGGCAATAGATTGTGATTATTCCGCTTGAGCGCGTCGATTAAAACCCAGCGATGCATGAGCCGAATCTAAACACGCCTGCGTTCTCTGAATGAAATTTGTAATCATTATCTAACACAAATAAATGGCTGACATTTTTTATTTTCCCCTTTTGTACACACTGTGGCAGTGACAGATGAACCCACACTGATAGAAGTTCAGGCCTCTGGAGGATTTCTGATCTTCTAAAACTTTCTGTACAATTAAGCTGTATTTTTCTGAACGCTTTAACCAGTTACAGTGTGGTTTACTGGGTGCTGAGCGTCCTGACCAATCACAGGTCCAGCTGAGTTTCTCTGGGTGTTTTGAATCCAGGTACTCATGCAATTCAACAAAGCTAAATTATTTTGGTCTAAATAATACAAGCCAATCTTTAACCGTGTCGTATTAGTGTTTTTAATGTATGCGTCACTATCACATCATGTACTTGTGTTTTGTCCACATTAAGGACTCCTACTGCCTAGTCAGCGTTCGGCAAAATACAAAATACTAGTAGTGATGACTGAATAATGAATACACTAAATACACTGTGCTAAATGTATTGAGTAAAATATTCCATTGATATACATAAAAAGATATTTAGAATACGTTTAGAATACATTTACAATACATATCGACAGTGCGTGGGAAAACGTTTTGATATATTTCACGCTGCTGCTCGCTGTTACTGGTTAGCAGTTTTGTTCATGTAAATCTTCTGATAATGTTTCATTAAAAAATTCAGTTATTTAAATGAATACAATTAATACATTCTCAACCTGCTTCAGTCTACTGCTGCACCCATAATCCCATTACTGCTCCCATAATCCCACTGCCCTTTCATGACCCAATTCACCACATCCCAATAATATAATCTCACAAGTTTGATTATAAAGTGAGCAGCTGTATGATTTTCAATTAATGATAGATATGTAACTTGCCACTATACACATGCACAACTCAATACTCAAAACAGTACAATACCAAAACTGACCTTATCACTCGAGAACTATGTCTACTACTCAGGTCAGTCACCCCTCAAAAGAGTTCACTGATGCCCAGATTAATAATTGACTCTCCACAGTGATTTATCAGTCTACTCAGGCTTTAGGAGGAACTTCAGTGTTTGTAAAGAGGAATTTTTGAAAAATTGGTGGAATTCCCCTTTGAGATACAACCAGAAGATCACCTTTGGCTGATAAAAGCTGCTTTTTTTGCATGGAGAGCTGACTAACATCCCTACAACCACATATCCATATTTTCACTGCACTCTGAAAAATAGTGTGTTGATTAAAAGCACACACATTTCACAAACACTTTTAATTTGAAAACATGATGTTTGACAGTGAAACATGAACTTGTGAATGTATTAATAATTAACTGAATGGACCTACACATGAATTTATTGAGTTTTGTCTAATTTTGGAGTTTGTTAGATGTGTTGGGGTGGCATTGGACCCCTAAAGTGGTGGGGGGCAAAATCATTTTAAAAAGAAATAAAAAGTCATGTTGTTTTGACCCAACTTGCTTCACTGGACACCAGCTTGCTTCACTGGACACATGTTGTCAAAAGCAAAATGTGTTATTCATTCATTCATCCATCATCTAACCCACTTATCCTCCTGGGTCATGGGGGGGTGCTGGAGAATATCCCAGCAGTAACATATGTAACTCATTAATGCGACAAATGATTGACGGCAGTCTAGCACCATTAATGCACTTGAACTTTCAAGCCATCTGTAGCTCCAGCCTGAAGAACAGCTGCAGCGCGATGTTACTACAACTCCACCACTGTGGACAGAGAGAGAGAGAGAGAGAGAGGGAGAGAGAGGGAGAGAGAGAGAGAGGGAGAGAGAGCTCAGGTTGTTGAAGCCCTGTTAAAGACCCCCCACAAAACCAAATTAACTTCCCCCTTCTTACCCCAAATGTAGCCAATCAGCTAAGACGTGTTTGTTGCCTGAATTTTGCTTCTGTAGTTTAGCACTAGAGCTACAAGGCTAATGTAGCTAACAAGTAATGGACGCTTATATTCACTAATTAGCACAGTGCTAACTGCAGGCCTATATCACTGCACACTCGCCTCTTAACTGTGCGGAGCTGTTCATTAATCTCTAATAAACTTTATTATGTGGCTTCTGACACTCTATGATGAACTGCTATCTATAAACGTTTCAGGCATCTTCTGTTAGCAGCTTCAAATAGCAGCTGAAAACATGTTAATTTAGCTTAGCATTCTGTTAGCATCTCTTCCCGTTAATTTAAAATCTTTTCTTTATTAATTATATTGTTTTTATTTTTTATTGTCATACTGTGGTTATTTAAAATGTTTTGCCTTTTAGGGTTTAATTTTTAAGCTTTCTATTTATCATTATTATTATTATTATTACTATTTTTATTAAACAAACACTTATTTCAATTGTTTTTATTTTGCTAGTTATTGCTCTACATACACTATATTTCCAAAAGTCTTCACTCAC
>NW_023494798.1:455000-467500 GCF_904425465.1 Colossoma macropomum
CGGATTGCCAGACGGAGAAGCGTGATTGGTCACTCCAGAGAACACGTCTCCACTGCTCTAGAGTCCAGTGGCGGCGCTTTACACCACTGCATTCAACGCTTTGCATTGCGCTTGGTGATGTAAGGCTTGGATGCAGCTGCTCAGCCATGGAAACTTATTCCATGAAGCTCTCTACGCTGTTCTTGAGCTGATCTGAAGGCCACATGAAGTTTGGAGGTCTGTAGCGATTGATTCTGCAGAAAGTTGGCGACCTCTGTGCACTATGCGCCTCAGCATCCGCTGACCCCGCTCTGTCATTTTACGTGGCCGACCACTTCGTGGCTGAGTTGCTGTCGTTCCCAATCGTTTCCACTTTGTTATAATCCCACTGACAGTTGACTGTGGAATATTTAGTAGCGATGAATATATATATATATATATATATATATATATATATATATATATATATATATCGCGATATCTGGTGGGGCCAGGCCTCACAGGCCCCTAATGTAGAGCTGCCCCAGGGTCATGCTATTAATAGCTACCATTAATGATTAACTCTGGCTAGTTTTGAAAGCTGAGACTTGATAAGACGTCATATGAACTAAATTGCCCATAATTGAGATCTTCATCTACGCTGTCATTTCTCCAAAGAAATTTTATGGCAAACTTCTGTCGGCTGAGCAACTGACATACAAGGTGATTCCAAAAGATTCATCCGATTTCAAAGCGGCATATTTTTACAACTGAGAGGCTCCTAGGAACCAATCACATATTAATTAAAAGAGGGGGTCATAGAGTTTCTGACTGTCAGTGGAAGATGGCTCCCTTCAGTCTGTGAGGAGACGGTGACCCCTGAGCAGAAAGCGTTTTGCAATAAGAGTGAATCCGTCATAACTGTGAAACATGTTTTTCGTCGTCAGTGAACCTCCAACAGCTCAGAGTTTGAGTCTGTGCAGCAGCAGCAGCATCATCAGGAGGGTCAGTTCATGCAGGTGAGGTTTGCATAGCGTTGTAAAGAGGGAAGTTCCATGGTGGTCAAACCGGTCCACAAGTCTGGTGAGCTGTGGACACCCGATCAAGGAAGATGAAGCAACAGCATCAGACCACACAGAATGGGCAGCTGTTCAACACAGCAAAGAAAAAGAGGGTTAGTTCTGTTAATACAGACTGATCACAGTATAGAGTGTTAACAGAGAGCGTCAGAGACTCCGGCAGGTCGAGCTATTACAGCCTCACTAAGAGGGAGAGCCAGAAGGTAACAGAGATACAAGGCTCCCTAAGATATCAGCACCCCTCCGCTCCACCATCAGCAAACCTGAGTGAGCGCAAGACGGCATGAAGAGCAGTGGAACACCAGCACCAACACTCCCAGTTTACCATAATACTCTATGACCATGAACCTCCAGATCTGCACCTTTTATCTAACAGGGATAACTAATTACCCAAGGCTTGACTAAACAAGTGGGTTTTTAGCCTAGACTTAAATACTGAAGCTGTGTCTGAGTCCCGAACACTGACTGGAATCACTGAAGAATTAGGGGTGGGCATAAATTATTAATTGCCCCCCCCTCTTTGAAAGCATATGATGTCCTAAATGTAACTAAAGCCTAGCAGTGAGGTTGCTGAACGTTGCCCTCCTCTGCTATCACTGCAGACTGGCAGGGTCACCTACAGCGCAGTGCTTGTAGTCTTTTAATGAAGTAATGTTCTTTTTTATTTGAGGGTCCCATTTGTACTTCGGTTCGAAGGGGCAAGGTGACACTCAAAAACAAGGGGTAGGGGTAAAAATAAGAAATGAGGTTGGATCTAAGACTACCCTCATAAAGCATTCATAAATGGTCTAAAATGAGTTTATTAATGGTTATTAATTAGGTCTCAAAAACCAAAAAAATGATTAATGAACATTTACAATGCAAATAAAAAGGGCAACAATGACCTGTCATTTGCCTTATAGTGAATCCACATACGTTCATACTGGTATAAGATTTTGATGTTTACTGATCTTACTCTGTCTTCTTCAGTCAGCATTAAACCTCTCAGCTTCATCACATATTCATAACCATTAGATATAAAAGCTCACTTTTGCTGTTTTTGTTGATGTTATAACTGCTTAATGAAGTGTTTATGACCTAACAACCAAACTACTTTTAAACCACTCATAAACCATTTATTTGGACAATTTGACAATTTCCCTTTACATTGTATGTGCATTTCATGATGAATGTACTAAAAGAAACGGCCCAAAATTACTTGGAAAAACGTCTAATTACACTGACGTACATTAAAAGTATGTTTTTCCCTCTACTGTTACCATTTTGGAGATACAATGTTTTGTTCTGACAGCAATGATATATAAATATTCAGTTCTACCTTAAACAGAACTGCAGTCATGCTTAAATGGTCAAAAAGTCGGCCCAAAGTTTATTATTATACGCTTCTATAATCTAAGAACAGCTCAGCCAGTTTGCATTGAAGTCCACGTAGTTACTGAATAATAAGCCTTAGTATGTAATAAGCCTTGAATAAGAAGCCAACCTCAGCCTCGTTCCTCAAGTATTAACCAAGGAAATCAAGCCGAATTCATGTTGGACAAACGTGAGCTCCTGCAGATCCTTATGACAATGAATTGTCCTTCACCATATTAGGAAATCAGTTCATGTGAGGCTGATGCTGATACATACTCCTCTCTTCAGTGTTGAGCAGTGATTTATAACTATCAAGAATCAACATAACTGGAGACAAAACTCAGCAGCTCCTCCTGTCCACTTGTATTTGTTTACAGGCCAGTCTTGCCTGGACCAAAATGGCAGACTGTCTGTGTTTATGTCTATGGATGGACTTGGCACAAATCAAAATAAACCGCTACCAGACGCAGAATCCTTTTTTGGCATTCGTGCGTACTTTCCCTTTCTAGTCAACTGGCTTTTTCACCCTGACCACGGCCAGAATGTTGTCATCCTCGATAACTGTTGTGGACTGAGAGTCATGTTGTAAGAAATGGGACTTTATCAAAGACCTTTCAGCAGAGAAAAGGAGGAGAAAGAGAGGACAGTAAGCGTCTTTTCTTCATTCTTCAACTGGAGAGTTTTACACGGACAAAAAGCCGTGCTCCCATAATGCTGCAGTGATCCCAGCTCTGTTTACAGCTACTTTGTTAATAACTCAGGTGTGTCTGCAGCCCAACAGGTGTGATATGAACCAGAGGATGAGCTGAGCTGAGCTGAGCTGAGCTGAAGACCAACTTCATCAGTCAGTTCTAAATCTGTTTCTGAAACATCGTCTGCAGAAGGACATGCAGCCTGTTTGAGTGTGTGTTTGTAGTGTGTTTTGTAAGTGGCAGATGGTGCCCGTGGCGGAGGTGGCACGCGGATGGCACACAGGTACAGTGGGGGAGGTGCCAGCGGCCTGCTGGGTAACGGCTCTGAAAAGAAAGATCTGACTGGCTGCAGCCAAATAACAACACAAACAGCATAAACAGCACTGACACTGAACACAGGCAGAGCTGAAACATACCTCTCTCTACCGCTCTCTCTCTCTCTCTCTCCATCTTCATCTCTGCTCTCTCTTTAATCCTCTTTCTCTCTCCTCTTCTGTTCTCTATCTCTCATACTTTGTTCTTTCCTCCTCTCCTCATTTTCTCTCTGTATTTCTGTCATCTCTCTGCCTCGAGTTCTCTCTCACACTCCTACTCTCTGCTCTGTTCCTTCCCTTCTCTTTTCTTTCTCTCTTCTTCTGTCTTTCTCTCTCTCTCTCT
Organism: Colossoma macropomum; assembly: GCF_904425465.1. Classification (NCBI taxonomy): domain Eukaryota; kingdom Metazoa; phylum Chordata; class Actinopteri; order Characiformes; family Serrasalmidae; genus Colossoma; species Colossoma macropomum. Next base: position 458,740 of record NW_023494798.1, read on the forward strand.
CTCTCTGTTTCTCTCTCTCCTTCTTCTCTCTGCCTCTCTTCCTTTCCTTCTCTCTGCCTTCTCTCTCTAGTCTTTCCTTTCTCTCTCTCTCTCTTGTCTCTTTTCTCTCTCTTTCTTTCTCTCTCTCCTTTCTTTCCCTCTTGGTTGCGCTCTTCTTCTGTGTCTCCTCCTTTCTCAGTCTCTCTTTTTCTCTCTCCTTCTTTCTGCCTCTCTTTCTTTCCTTCTCTTCTCTCACTCCCACTCCCTCTCTGTCCTTCTTTCCATGTCTACCCTTTCTATTTTTCTTTCTGTCTTCTACCATTCCCTCAACTTCTCCCTCCCTCTTTGTCTCTCTCTCTTTCTCCTCTCTTTCTCTGTTTCTGCTTCTCTTTTGCTTTTCTTTCCCTCACTCCCTCTTCCTTTCTATCTGTCTTTCTTTCACTTCTCTCATTCTCTCTTTATTATTCTCTTTTCTCTTTCTCCCTGCTCTGTTTTCTCTGTTCTCTCTCTTTCTTTTCTCTTTCGCTCTCTCCCTTCTCTCTCTCTCTGTTTCTCTCTCTCTCTTTCAGATTTCTCTCTCTCTCTCTCTCTCCCTCTCTCTGGGGAGAGGCAGAGTGTTTTTAGAAGCTTTCTGTGTTTTTGTGGTGAAGAGGCTTCTCCACTCTAACATTTTATTTTTAGCAAACGCTGCCTTTTTTTACCAGCATCGCCATTACAGGTGGAAGATAAACAGTCTGCTCTCCCTCAGTGGCCACGAGCTGAGAGAGAGAGAGAGAGAGAGAGAGAGAGGCTCACACATCCAGCCCACAATCATTTATTTAAGTCACAAACAGACTATAAAAAGTAGGGAAGTGCGTCTGATTGAGTTTGTGTGTACGTGTGGGGGGAATAACACTGAGACGCTCTGTTTCCTGCGTCGGTCAAATCAAACCAGACATGACGCTATGAAACCATCACCAGCTTATGACTGCAGCAGAAAAGTGATACAGCAGACCAGCTCCTACAGGACCTCCATCTTTCCCCTGAGGTGATGTTTGTGTGGTTTATAGTATAGATATACAGACCTAGATGCCACATTGGGTCCAGCCAGGCACGTTAATGGCGCCGCCATTTTGGGGCGGTCAACATCGCTGCTGGACTGCATTCAGTACCATTACAGAGCGGCAGTTTAATAAAGATACTGTCTAAAATTACACTATTTCAGGAATATCACACTCAGAAAGAGGGACAGGATTATATAACGGAGGGAACGCAGTGATCCACACTCATGTCTGTGTGATGTGTATTGTCTGTGTGGTGTTTGTGTAGATATGGCCGTGTGGTTAATGAGGCACAGAGAACCTGTTGATGTGATTGTTTTTCCTCTGGTTTTATATGAAGATTATTTCATTTAATAGTCTATTCAGGATCCTAACTTTATGTAGTAGTTATTTATTTACAGTGATGGGTAAAGCTTTGTAGCTCAGTTATAGCATTCCTTAATCCATGTAGATATTCATAATAGATTAACTTTAGCACCTTCATACACGAACCTGAAGTCATATTTTTATTTGCCAGGTTCTTGTTCGAATTTTCCCGTTCCACCTTAAATTGTGCACCTTAAAAGCTTCATATGAAATCATGAGCAAAATGAGAATATTTCTCATTTACCATGTGCTTTTCTTCATAGATCTTCAGAAAATAGGTAAAAGGAAGTCGAGTGATGTCATCAGTGTGATTTTTATTTCAAAATAAGAGATTTTTGTTATGTAGTAACACCAGTGACACGACTCCTGGGGACCACAACCTTCATTATATATTTTATAATATTTATTTGGCTTTTGTTTTCTTTATGTCATTTAATTCATATATTCCATAGTCATGTATAGATTATTGCAGTTAAAATTGCAGAAAAACATGTTTTTTTACTTCAAAATATGACACTCAGCCTTTACACACGACTGTGAGGTCGAGCTCTTCTGTGGTGCCTGGAATTCTATATAACTGATTTAAAAACCAATATTGCTAAATTGATGGTTTAAGAAAGTGTAATTGCTAAAATAACTTATTGTTTTATTTTAAATGATAAATAAATTGTAACTCTAATATGTTTTTGAAGTCAAATATATCTGTAAACGCTAGGGACACAAAAACGGGTGCTTCTATAGAATGACTCTTATATATGATTTAGTGATTGTTCTGCTTTATTTAGGCTATTCATTCATTTGCAGGATTTCTCTTCATGTGTGTTTTGTCCCTCTCCTGCCTGCAGTGGGCTGGTTTCCCACCTGCTCCCGCACACAACACTGAAAATTAGTCCCGCGCTGCAGGATATTGTGGCGGGTCCCGTGGGGCCAGTGGAAATCCACGGGACTGCATTCCTCTAGCTGGAAGTCCAAGAGACCACATTTGCCCTCTGTCTCTCTGGAAGGCCCTCCCTCTCCCCCGTCACTCAGTGTGATGCCAGGCAGCGCAGGTATCTGTTAGCTGATGTAACAGAACTGGTGGTTAGTGTTCTCCTCTGAGCGTGTTCAGCCGTCCAATGACGCTGCATTAGCTGCAGTTTGAGAAGATGCTGTGTCGCTTCACTGGACTCTGAGAAAGCCTGTGCTGGCTTTCACTCTCCTAGCGCTGGTGGTATCGTGTGACTCGGGGAGTCCTATCTAGTGGTCGGAATTGCATACATCTAATTTGAAAATCCAAAGTTAAGCACGTTACCTTTCTTAAAAGACACGTTTCTAGGTACAGGATGCTAACATTTAACAGCTAACAGTGAACTGTCGGTGCCTTGGCAACAACATGACATATTGCACATCTCAAGCAGGTACCTTCATCACAACACTGCCTTTTAAGGCACTGACTCATGAGACTCACATGCAGAAAGGAAGCTCCCTTCAGTTTAGGACACATGCCTTTAAGAATGGTACATGTAAATGAGCTCTGTTCGGATTGGCTGCCCTGTGTTGTATTCATGATATCCCAACAACAATGCATTCAGAAGCTTAGTTTCCACATATGGACCAACTAAAACCTCTCCACAGTTATTAGAGTGAAGACTGTAGAACCTACACTCGCAGATTCATACTGGATTAAAAATTTATTACTAATCACTTAAATTACAGAAGCTCCCCAGTTAAAACTGTTACAGCTCCAACTGGGCTTTAGATGAAAGTCTGAACTTTATACCTCGGTATCAACAGGATGGACAGGAGCAAAGCAGGAGAATAAAGCCTCAGCTTTGCTTTGTGCCTTTCGCTGCCTACATATTCCCAGTAGTTCACCATAGCAACCTCTAATGGCTCTAATGCTAAATTTACTCTGAAAGTCTGAAGCAGCATTGAGTTCATTTCTGTCTTTTCATTTAAGATGAGCAGAGGATTCGTCTGGATTAATCATCTATCTCTGATCTTCACAGACCTTTTCAAGTAGTTTTATGGTACAATTTATATACATTGACTGAGAAATTTTGATCAAGAAATGACTGAGAAAGCAGCTACATAAATAAACTTATTAGGTTTGCGCACTGCAGAGCAATTAATGTATTATATACAACAACTATATTGTTCTTTGTTTTATATTATTCTTCTTTTATTCTTATTTTTCCATCGGATTTTTGGGAGGTAACTCATCCTGCAGTTTCCAACACCGTTTCTACTCCAGATTGTCCAGTCTGATTGTGTGGTTCAGGCTTGTACACAGCTGTTTGTTCGGAATGCACAGTTTCTGTGTAGCAAAGGAATTTTGCTTTATTTTGCATAATAGCAACTACACAGCAACCACATAAGAACACCAAGGCAATCCCCTGGGATACCGTAACAACACAATAGCAACCACCTAGCAACCACACAGCAACACCATAGCAACCACCTAGCAACACCATATCAACCACCATAGAAACTAGCAACAACCTAGCAGGATGTGGGAACCATTTAAGCTGTTTCTAGTCATTATTATTATTATTATTATTATTATTATCATTATTATTATTATTAGGGCTGTGTGGACTAGGTTAACAATGTTATTTTAAAAAGGTGAGGAAAGGTCAGCTTCCCATGATATGGGCTCTTTAAGGTTCCTCCACTGGCCAAGGGGTTTTTTTTCTTTCTTTTTTTTGGTGCAGTTTGTTGGGCAGCGCAGGGGCTACTTTTAACTTTCCAGACCATTTCCTAGAGGCTTGTTTTCCAAGAACTGAAGTGACAGCATAAGACCGCACACACACAAACACACGTAATCCTGTTTCTGTGAATTGTGGGGACATTACATAGACTTCCATTCATATTCTAAAGACTTACCCAAACTTTAACCAGAGCTACTACTAGCCTAAAACTAACCCCAACCTTAACCTCACCCTCACCTTAAAATTTAATCATTTACGTTGTGGGGACCAGCTTGATGTCCCTATGAGGAAGAAAGGTGCCCATGACATGTGTGTATGAGCAGGTTTTGGTCCCCATGATGTGGCATAAACGCGATCAACACTAACTCACACACACGGAGGCTTTAATCTATTTTGTGTCCACTGCCCCCTGCCTGACCCTGCCTGCTGTTACTGGACCACAGGATGCCCCATCAGCACCTGGAAAAGAGCACAAGGTGGGTCACTGACCACAACCTTTGACCTCACACACAGGCACAGTGTGGCACCAACACAGTGATGCTCAGAGAGCTGGACACACATCAACAGTCTGATAAAAAGACCACCTACTGAATTCACCCAGACAAAAATGGCATATTTGTAAAATGGTCACACATATAAACACATAAATATCCAGGACCAGAAGCTGACTGTAAACTCAAATACGAAAAAAAAGTTGCGTGCAAAAGTGTTGGCACCCTGGTTAAATTCCATGTTGTTATTGATTTTTTAAAAATGTAAACAAGTGAATACATCCTGTACAGAGAACACATTTCTGTGCATTTATATGCACAATTACTGAATATTTACTGTTTTTAACATATGAAGAAAAACAAAAACATAAAATATGGCCTGTGCAAAAGTTATGACACATTTTATATTTTATTGTTTTATTTTTCCTCACATCTTAAACTGAGCACATAAATAGAAATTGTGCACTAAAATGCCATATTTAGGTGTTTCTCTCTCTTATTTTTACTTAGAACATCAAAAACATGAAATTTGATCCTTTTGCATACTGTACATATGTGTATAAAATACTGTACTGTATCATGTGTGTAGTAACACCCCCCCCAAAACAGCTTGGTCTATTTTTACTGTTTAAATTTCACTGGAAACTATTTAGTGTATTTAGTGCAAGTATTGGTTCAGAATCAAATTGAATCAAATGGTAAAACGTGCAATGATTCGCTGAATCATTTTCAAAAGAATCATAACTGAGTTGATTTAAATGTGCACTATGTGAGCGTGTGAGTTTATGCAGTGATGAACAGGGCGCGGCTGCCTTTGAACTGACCCAGTAAAAGCGCCTGACAGGCGTGTGAGTGCTGATGTGTGGATGATGTGTCACTCCTATAGATGAGTGTGTGTATGGTGTGGTCAGTGTAAGGAGCACAGAGTCATGCTCATGACAAAACCAGCACACACTTACATGAACATTCATGACATGAATGTCTTTGCGTTCTCTTTACATGAACTTCAGAATGGCGCTGACAGAGAAACGCAGAGAGACGTTCACTCACAGACATGCTTTGGAAGCATAAAGGGGAATCCCACCGATTTTTACAAATTTCTGTGCAATTAATTAATCCACCTTATTCCTGCGCCCCATGATGCTTTGAGTCACTCATGAACAGAACTTCAGGCAAAGCTGTAATGTGTGACAAACCAATGCTCACGGATATAAAATAGAGAAAACGCTTTAATACTGAAAGGACGGTTCAAAGGCAAGTTATCGGGTCAGACCCGAGAGACACCAGAGCCGGTTTATGAGGAGCCCAGCCACTTCCTATTTCCCCCATTATATCAAAAAAGAACTGCAAAACAGCAGAGGGCACCCACGAGCACGTCCTCAATGAACGGGGGTGCAGGGAGCTGAACAGCGAAAAACAGAAAAAAACTCACCCAGAAATTTCCTTCAATTTTAGAAAGTAGAAGGATGTATTTCACTAAAAATTCAAAGAAGAATCACCTGTATGTTTCCTTTTTTTCTACAGCAAACAGACTGGTTGGCGAGCGAAGCAGCTCATTGGCTGTTCGCGTTCACTGACGTCATGAACGTACATGAGGTGCCATTTTAAACTCGAGTTCAAAATCTCTTAAAAATAAAACAGCAGTGTTAAAATGTTTTTACATTAAAAATGTTTAAGCATTTATAAACTATGATTTTGCTCAAATGCTGCATCTTAACCCATTCAGTTTTGAGCGCCCTCTAGTGTTTGAGAAACCCAGAAGACATTACAATGTGGCAATTCTCCTCTCTGCAAGTTCTCTGGAGATACATGGACGAGGTGAAAATGTAGTGATAAAAAAAGTGGTAAAAACTATAACACAGTGAACCAGGCAGACTAAAAGCGATTAACACGAAATAGGTCAAATGTTAAAGACATACAAAAGAGCGGTCAGTACGCTCACGAGGAACGATGGCAATACACAAGCTGAAAGAAATCAAAACTCAGGAGAGGTGCTTCTACTGAACTGTCCGGGATTGAGTGGTGGAGTGCATGTGTGATGTGCTGTTCAAGGGGATTGTGGGAAGTGGAGTCCAGACAGTCAGTAGGGACCCAGAAGCGTAAACAGGCAATATGTTGAATGTTTATAACATCCTAACATCATAGAAATGTGGAAATAATATAAATGATCTTCATTGTTGGGATGCTTGAAATCTTGTGTGCCGATGTTTGTAGTTTAACTGATCTGTCAACAGAAACTGAACCTGCGTGAATGAAACGCTTTATTCAGAGGATCTTATTTACAGCCCACAGCAATTACTCACACTAATAAATCTTTATATTTACGTTTTTTCTGTTTACACTGAGATTCAGGTATAGCCAGAAAGCCATTAAGCAATACTAGACAGCAATGACTAATGTAGAAACCAGCGTATGTTAATGCTCCTTGTATGTTCACCATGGTAGCTAGCTATGTTAGCTCTGTGCTATGTGGGATTTTTGTCAGCTCTTGTTTAAATACAGATATTTTTAACTCATAACAGAGATGTAAGTAACATTTTTTCTTTGTATGTCTCAGTATTTAAGTAATGCTTTATTGAAAAAAAATAAAGTGTCTTTTATTATTGTAGCATTAGCCTGTTAGCTGGTTAGCTTTCTGCTACCTGTCCAGCCTACTAGTGAGGGCCGAATATATCCAGTTATAAAAAGAACATAACAGTCATTCAGAGTGGTTTGGGGTGAAACGGTTCAGATTTCTACACAGTGGTGACCACAAATATAGGCATTTTATTTACCATCAAAACCACCAGTGAACCTACACGAGTCTTCTGGGTTTTATATGGAATGTTAGTGATGGAAAAATAGTGGAAAATCTGAAATAATTCATTTTCTTTGGGGACTATTTTGCCTCACAGTAAAACTATCATAAAACAGTGTCTCAGTCATCAGGCAGTGAATTCATAACCTCTTCATGTAATACCTTTCTGTGAGGGAGCTTTTAGAGGTGGACGCCTGGTTCCTATCACCACCACTGTGATTCTGACTCTGGAACCGAGCATTTCACATCAAAACACTCTGAATGACTTTGTTTATATTTTATCCATTTAATTATAAGGAAATTAAAAAAAATTTCAAGTAATTGTTTGTATTAAACAACATTTCTCCTGATGAGGACCACTAAAAGGTCCCCACAACGTCACATGTTGATGTGCTCAGACAGACACCAGCTCAGAGTGTTTGAGCAGTAAAGCTGACTCACAGCACCTAGAGGAGCTCATTAGGACAGAAATAAATTAGTTCTGTAGCATTTTTTTTTAATGTGAAGGACACTGCACAACAATTTAGCTCACGTGAAGGATCTGAAGGTTTCAGCTTTAGCTTTAGGCTTGTATTAAGCCCTCAATGTACGCTAAACAACTGCATTTTTTTCACACAGTAGATTACCATATACGCTTTAGGATCAGGCTCAGAATGGGATTTGAGCTCCGGGATTTGGTGTAAATGGACCACACTTAGAATTGGGCACGTGCACAGGTGCTCGGTTAAAAAGGATAATAATTCAGTGAAACACGGTGGTTTAGCTTGATTTTTGCATGTATGTTATGTTATAAATTGCAACTCTGAAATACGTGTGCCTGAACTTGTGAGTTTAAACACGTTGGTCTCAATCCATAAAGACCAAAAACTCAAATTGAACCCATCTGCTCTGCCCTTGAAGTAAAATACCAGGCTTTTTATCCGTATATTTTAATACAGGCTCCACACTCTGGCCTATGTGTTACAGTGCTAATATGTGGAGAAGGTGGTTCCTGAGCTTTAAACATAAGAAGCTCTCTCTTAAAAGTAAACAGCACTGAAGTAATGCTTAAGTTAACAGTATCATAATTAGATGGCAGGGAGGCGGAGGAGCCTGTAGAATTACCCTGTAGTCACGCTATGATTTCCTTTTGTGCGTCTGTGAGTGGTCCTTGTTCTCCACGCACAATAATGTGGTCCTATACAGCGTGTGGGCTCGCGAGGAGGAGGATGAGTAAATAACGGGGTGTTAGTGTAATGGGTCTGCGGTGTGTCTGATGAAGGGTGAACTAATGGAGCCAACGCAACAGTTTACCTTCTCTCTCTTTCCATGCTGTTTATTGTAATTAACATATGAATATTCTGTTTGAAAAGTTTTGAAAAGTTCTGTTTTAAGACTCTTTTGTTGGGTTTTAAAGTT